>NC_084590.1:2670000-2970000 GCF_033807715.1 Cololabis saira | reverse complement strand
AATGAGGTGAACACAGATAGGGCATTTGCAGTGGACTCCTTTGAAATGACCAACATGTGGGAGGGAAAAAAACCCAAGGTTAAGGTATTACACAATATTGCTCATGTTATTTTACTAATACATACAGCACAACATATTATCATTTTAGGTACTTTTGATTTGTTATCTTACAGATTATCCCACAAATGTACAGATACATCATGGGCATTGTGAATCAAAGGCATCACTGGATGCTGGTGGTAATTATTTTTTTTCAACATGGTTTGGTGCATATGTACACATATTATTCAGCTGCACATTCAGTCTGCATACTATTGCTAAGAACTGCTAAGCTACAGCATTTTGATTAAATTTTAACTCCATATGTAAGTGATCTTACCAGCTGAGAAAAGAACAGTTTTTCTGGATCCATTGGGTGAAAGCATAACAGCTGTAAATAACTGCAAGGACATCACAAGGTAATTTAGTTTCCATTCTTTTAGGCACTGTAAGTACAACAGTACAAAATTATTACTGTAAATACTGGCAAGATAAAGTCAGTACAGTATAATGTTTTTTCACATTAGTGATACCTTAATAACTTAAATAGATAAGTTAATACATTTAGCCTACTTTAGGTAAAGTATTACATGTGGAGGTAAGCAAATAAAAGAAAAGGGTTATAGATTTTGAAAAAATGATAGGCCTGTCATGTGATCCACATGCTGCTACATAACTATATATAATTATAACCATCATTTTCCTATCATCCTTTCCAGCTATGTTCGGAAAACCCACTTTATTGTATCCTAAAATTTGTTTTTCCTCTCCCAAGTGTTATGCAAATGAGAAAAAAAGTTAGTAAAAGATTGTATTTGTTTTTTACCTGTACTGTACAAAAAATGATGGCATCTTCTTAAGTTGCAATTCCAGGGTAACTCTCCTTTCCTTTTGAATCAAGTTTTTACTTCCTCTTGCTCCACTGTTATGCTTTATTCCACCATCATGGTTGGAACCATTAAGAAACTGTTCATACTTTAGTATTAATAAAACTGTAATGACATTGATGCAGTGTACATTGTTTACTTTATCAGAGGACTGTAAAAGTAATGCTGTACCAATTTATACTGCATATGTAGATAATATGTATTTGTGTTTTTAGATCATTCATGAGACACATGGGGCTCAATCCCTCCCGATGGGCATGTGACACAATGACTCACCCAATCCAACAGGATGCAATATCCTGTGGGGCCTATGCATTGAAGGTACATAGCATGATTAAGATTAATGTTAGGATTGGAATGAAAGTAATTGTGTTTCTCCAGCAGCAAGGTACAACTCTTGGATAATCAAAACGACACATTTATTTGGTACACTGCTACCCAACACTGGCTGTAATGATTATTGTGGACAATAAACATGTATGTGACATCTGAATGTTGTAAGATGAATGAATACAAAATAATGTCAATCACATTTACTACATCAATGATTAAATTGTCTAAAACTAGATCTGAATTGTTCCTTAAATGTTTGACATCCATGTTGGATAACCATGCATGGATGCAATGGCAATACATAAATAAATTACGGATAATTGCAAAGAACAAGTGCAATGCCCTTTTCGGTCATAGCTGAAGTGCAGCTAAGAGTACTACTCAAAAGTCTGATTATTTGATATATCTGCACAGGAAGAAGGACAAATAATATAAAATAGTTAAGAGTGTTCTGGCATTACATGTTTACTTGCATTGGGTTACTTTAATGAACTAAAATTACTTAATTTTGTCCATTGGGTGCTTCAATAACTTTCAAACACCTCTCGTAAGATCATTCAGTTCATTATCATAATGAATCCATTCTTGCACCTCTTATTCACAGTTTGCAGAGTGCATCTTGGGTGGAATCCCTTTGGAATTTGACAATTCCACATCTGGTATAAACACCATAATAGAGCACATGGCTGTCTCTCTTCTTGAAAATACAGGTGTTTGTTTTCCTTCCTTTTTATAATACTGAATATGATAGGCTATCATTTACTCTGACAAACATTAAGGGAAATTATTGTTGTACCTTGTTTTGCCAGACCTGAGTAACCTGTGCCATTTCTGTGGGGAGCAGCAAGGGGACACTCTTTGGGTAACTGTTTGTTTTATTTTTCTTTCTAAAGTCTGATTTATAAATATTAAAAAACCTAAACATGATTTACATTTTCTTAATTTTTTTTAAATTTCAAATAATGTTATGTGTTTATTGTCATTATTGTGTAACAATTTAATTATAATGTTTTGATTTCCTGTTGTCAAATTCAGATCGGATGTGACAACTGCCCAAGGTGGTACCATTAAACCTGTGCAAAGTTCCCACGCAGAGGCCGCAGGAAGTATATTTGTGTAGCATGCAGGTAGCAACTTTAGCTACTATTTGTACATAAGTTTGTATGTACATATGTACAGTATTTCTGTCATTTCTGTAAGTTAGAAATGTTCAGCTTCAGCATTTAAAGCTTGTAAATAGAGTGTATTGTTCTATATATATATATATTTGTGTGTGTGTGTGTGTGTGGTAGAAACAACTTTCCATCACCTGTATTTGGCCTTCAATCAATTTTTGGCAGGTAAAAACTGTCCGTTTTTTTATAGTAGGCATAAACAATAATATTAGATGTACAAAGCACATCCAAACATGGTAGGAAATACTACGTAGGGCCCAGATCAGATTTTAAAAAAAAATGGACATATTGCAAAAGTGATCAATTCTTTATTGAAAACACACCCATAAATCACATTCATTATAGTCTAATTTCCAAAGACAGGGCTAAACAAAGGCATCAGACATACCAAGCACATAGAGACATGTCTATCACGTCATTGTCACGGCTGATTTTGCTACAAACTACACTTCTTTTGGGCACAGATGTGATAATTACGTAACAACACACGTTACACTTTCTAAGACACATACCTTTGCTATAATTGCGGACGTACAGGTGTGTGTATCTGCATATTATGACCGTTTAATCCGCGCTCAATGGGCTGTTATCCCTCAACGGGCTGCTATGCGCGCTCCCGCGGCCGCAATCAGATTCTGGCAGGCAATCACTTTTTGGCACAACACCGGCATATCATGTCATTAGTGCAAAATCTTGTGGGGAAAAATAGACTGTTTAAGGAATTGTCAGAAAGGCAGGATGTTTGAAAAAAGGAAAAGATACCGCCGTTCCGACCATAGGAGGCAAAAACTCTCGGAGTGATGGGACGTTTGATAGAAAATTAAGTGTTGCCATTCCGACAATCAGAGGCCAATGTCGGACTGGTGGGATGTCGGAATGGGTAGTGCCTCCCCTGCCGGTTATACTTCCCGGAGTTAGTTGGTTGTTATAAAGAAATAAAAGCTCTCTCTCTATCTCTCTCTCTCTCTCTCTCTCTCTCTCTCTCTCTCTGTGGAGTGAGTGAGTTTTCTCTTTCGTCTCTTTCTTTCTAAACTTTTTTTATGTTTGTTTGTTTTGTGTAAGTGTTGTGTGTCTAGTGCATGTGTTGTTAGTCGGGGGGGATTGTTTGTTTGGGAGTCGCCGGTGTTTCGCTGCGGCGTGCCGGCGGCATGGCGGATGACTTTAGGAAACTGAGCAGCAAACACGGCATCAAAGTCAACGCCGGGTTTCCCTGCTCAGTGGAAGATGTCAGTCTGGCCGTGGGGAAGGTTGTGGGGTACCACAGTGTCAAGTCTGCCGCGCGGATGAACAGCGCGGTGGTGATATTTGTGGACAAAGTGGAAAAAGTTAATGAGCTGGTTGAAAGTGGCGTCACCATTAAAGATCTGTACGTGTCTGTCATGCCGCTGTCGCAGCCGGCTACGCGGGTCTCTCTCTCCAATGTGCCACCGTTCATCTCCGACTCTTTCCTGGAGAAAGAGTTGTCGAGACATGGGAAGATCGTTTCTCCCATAAAAAAAGTCCTGACGGGCTGTAAGTCTCCTCTCCTCAGGCATGTTGTCTCACACAGACGAACACTGTTCATGATCCTCAATAATAGACATGAGGAGCTTAACATCAGGTTTCATGTTAAAGTTGACGATTATGAATATGTGCTTTATGCGACCTCAGCTAATATGAAATGCTTCAGGTGCGGAGAGGAGGGTCACTTGATTAGAGCTTGTCCCAGTAAGAGAGCTCAGGAGGCTGAGCAGGACGCTGGTGAGGGACCCAGTGGACTGAGACAGGCTGGAGGAGACGGAGGGACAGACAACACAGCTGGACAGACAGCTGGAGCACAGAGCACTGAGGTGGGTGAAGCAGGTGAGGGGGGCAGTGTACAGGTGGGTGATGAGGAGGAGGCACACACAGTGACAGGTGAAGCAGGCAGTGGGGGTCACAGGAATGAGGAAGACACACACACAGAGACAGGTGAGGGTATTCAGGTGAATGAGGAAGAGGGGGGAGAGGCAGGTGAAGGCATGCAGGTGAATGAGGAAGAGGAGGAGGGTGAGGCAGCGGGCAGTGTTCAGGTGAATGAGGAAGAGGAGGGGGGTGAGGCAGGTGAAGGCATTCAGGTGAATGAGGAAGAGGAGGTGGAAGGTGGTGTGTGTGAGGAGGACATGCAGGTGGAGAGTGTGTGTGCATTGGAGAGGGGGGGTGTGTCCCTGGCTGTGGGAGGGGCTGGCAGCAGTGACAGTGACGACTCTGACATCAGTGAGTTAATGGAGGACAGGCTGACTGTCAGTCAGGAGAGGAAGATCTGCTCTGTAAAAAACATTAAAACTTTCCTAAAGGAAACTAAGGGCATGAAGGGAGTCAGGGTGGAGAAACACTTCCCAGACATAGAGGACTTCTGCTCTTCAGTCAAGAATCATTTAAGAAACAGAGAGTTCACACCCAAAGAGGGCTACAGACTGAAAAAGCTAGTGGTTAAATTGAGACGTCAAAACAAACATGATGATGACCATGACAGTGACTTTTAACTTATTTATTATCTGTGTTTTAATAGCAGGGGTGGAAAGTAACTAATTACATTTACTCACGTTACTGTAATTAAATACTTTTTATGAGTAATTTGTAATTTTCTGAGTAGTTTTTGAAATATGTAATTTGTACTTTTACTCGAGTACATTTTGACCCAAGTATTTTACTTCGCTACATTTGAACCCCCTCACGTTACTGAGTACAAAATTCATGATAAAAAAATCAAATGCGGGCGGAAACCCCTGTGTCCCGGAAGTGAACGTGATTTGCGCATTGATGTGTCGAAACTGCCGGAAACAGAAGAAGAAGAAGAAGTATAATAGGGGCGCCTTGCCTTCAGCGCGCCCTTTTGGATCTACGCGTTTGAAGAAGATGGATGTTGATATAGAGATCGAGGATGAGGAAGGGCCCGACGAAAATTCCGGAGCGGAAAGCCACAGAAACCCTTGGCCAAACTTAGAGGACTTATTTGCGTTCAAACGCACAAAAGGCAACAACAACATTGTTATGCAGTGTAAGATGTGCCTGCCCGGCAGAACGGAGCTTTCAGCTTTCAAGACATCCACGTCAAATTTACGAAAGCATGTTGCGGTAAGTGAGCGCATGTGTTTTTGTTTCTTACATCCCAAATGGTTTATTTGTTGTTTGGTTTTAAAATCCCAGATAACACAGTGCTGCCAACTTTCCCAGAAACGTAGGCGTGAGATTTGGCGCGGGCGGGTGGCTGTTTTATTAATTATTAATCTGTTTATTAATTTCATTCATACTTCGTCGAGCATTGTCGCGCACAACGGGACATGTCACAGACGTCATGCTCATGAAACCGCTGCTTCAGCTAACCGAGAGGTCCGCACCAAGCCGACCGCGTTGCGGTTAATGAGAACCGAGCCCCGGCTTCACAAGGCTCAGCCAGCCGCTGTAGCATGACTGGTAGCTGTTAGCACAGAGCTCAGAGCTTCTGTGAGCTAAGATGCTTTCACCACACGTGAAAATGATCCGCCATTTGATTTTTCAGCTCGCGTTAGTTTTCCACTCAGGTCCAAACAGTTGATCAGTGACTGCGATTACATGCAGTCAATAGCCCTCTTAAAACCCGAATATTGGCAATAACCTGAATTTGCACGGCCATGTAAACACCAATAACCCCTTTGAATAACCCGAATTTGCTCATATTCCGGTTATTCAACCATATTCGGGTAATGTAAACGCCAAACGGAATATCCCGCTCAAACGGAACATGAATTTGTTTTCTGCGCATCCTCTGTTCGCAAGGAATCCTGGTCTTTTGAGTCCAGGAAGTTTTTCTAAACACGGCGAAACGCAAGAACAGCATTTCAAGTGTCTTGAGCAGTCTCAACTGCTTTGGCTGCTGTTAAAATATGTTACATAAATGTTATATAAAAATACATGATTATGGTAATGTATTTAGATTTCCGTTTAACTTTAAACATTTAGGCAAGGCTTTATGGAATCATGTCTTCTAAATTCTACTGCTTCATTAATGAATCTGTTACCTATACATCCAATATGGCGTCAAAGTCACCGCCATATTGGATGTGGCAAGACTGCGCTATAAACTAATACAAGTAAATGGACTTATTTTAATAAAGCGCCTTTCTACAAAGAAATTTACGTTTTACGTCTCATTTATTCATTCACACACGCACTAATATACTTGTGAAACAGTTAGGCACCAAATATAATGTATTTAATTTTCTCAGATGGCAAAAATAAAAACTTTATTGATCCCACATAGGAGTAATTCATGTTATATCAGCTATAGAGAACAAGGTAGTGCCGAAAAACAATATATATCCCTCTTCACAAAAATAAGAAAAAGAGATACATATTTTCTCATCAACAAAACATATTTTTAAATTTTCAAGTAACAAAATAACATATTTTAACTATTTTTCAGATTTTTTCAATTATTTTATTGTCTGAAAAATGGTTCAATTATGTTATCTTGTTATTTGAAAAATTTTAAATTTGTTTTGTTGATCTATTTTTCTATATTTTTCTTATTTTTGTGAGGGGGGATATATATTTATATTAGTTTTGCGGCACTACCTTGTTCTCTATAGCAGATGTAACATTAATTACTTCTATGTGGGATCAATAAAGTTCTTATTTTTGCAATTTTTTAGACAGAAAATAACATGTTTTGTTGATGAGAAAATATGTTTCTCTATTTTTCTTATGTCTATGCTGTTCCTGCCTGTGACGTCATTACAACAGTTTTTCGACTCGTACCCATAAACTTGAATTTGTGTTCACAGTGAAAACTCGTAGTCGTAGAAATTAGAGTTGTATTCACAAGACTTTGCACTTACAGCTTTTAGATTCATACTCACATAAAAACAATCTTAACCCTAATAATTTATCACTCATGTGTGTGACAGCAGAATTTTGGGTACAACTTTTTTATTTACATACAAATGTTTATCATTACGAATACGAATCGTTATAACATGGACACATCTTTTTTACGCACACACAAATAATATTGGAACAATAATACCCCCATAGGCAGGCCTGTGCGCCACCGGAGTCACCCTACCACTGGGCCTAACAAGTTTTCTGGGGGAAATCCTGAATAGTGACAGTACAACACATTTTTTTCATAAGGATGAGATTGTTCTAGCTTAATACATGTTCTAGTTCTTAAATAGTGTTTTCTAAATATGAGTGTGCCTACGAATACATAATTACTCTGTACCCTCTTGTATTGTGTGTATTCACAGAGAAAGCATCCATCAAAGCTTGCTGCTTTTAGTGCATGTTCACGGAAGTCACCACAGGAACAAGGCAACAGTAAGCAGAGCAAGCTCCCAGACAACCAGGCCAAACTTGCGGTGGGTGGTGCCATCCGTGTGTCTCAAGGGACAGTTGACCGGTTCCTTATCAGGCTTATCTGCGAAGGTCACCAGCCCTTTTCTTTGGTGGAACAGCCAGCATTCAGAGAGTTTGCTGCTGCTCTCAATCCTCAATACAAAATGCTCTCCAGGCCCACAGTTAAAAGAAGAATCGCAGAAGCTGCTGCTGAAATGAAGACAAAGTTGATATCACACCTTGGTAACATCAATCATGTTGCTACTACCACCGATTGTTGGTCTGCACACCAAAAAAGCTACATAGGTGTCACGTGCCATTGGATTGATGGGGAGACTTTCGAGAGAGGATCTGTCGTGTTGGCATGCAAGAGGTTAAAAGGTTCACACACCTTTGATGTGCTTGCAGGTGTCCTGGATGATATTCACTGCCAATACAAAATAAGAGGGAAAGTGGTTAGAACCACCACAGATAGTGGCTCAAATTTGTGAAGGCCTTTTCTGTTTTTGGTGAGCAGAGCCAGTCGGAGGATGATGATGCCGGATCAGATACAGACCAAGAAGGTTCAGAATCGGATGATGATGTTGAGTTCCAAGACGCATTCAGCATCCTAGAGCAAGACAACGGCCTGGAGTACCAGCTCCCCAAACACCAGAGATGTGCATGCCACCTACTGAACTTAGTTGCCACAACAGATGCTGACCTTGCTGACAAGAAGAACGACACCTACAAGAGGCTTTCACGTGCTGCCTTTGGCAAATGCCAAGCTCTGTGGAATAAGTCAGGTCGCTCGCACACTGCAGCAGAAGCTGTGGAAGACAAATGTGGTCTTCAGCTCATTCGACCCAACAAGACACGGTGGAATTCAACATACATGGCTGTGGAGAGAATCATTCGCATAATAAAAGAACAAGGGGAGGATGCCATCAGGTGTGTCTGCGAAGAACTGAAAGTGAAAATGTGAGTTTTGGTTTTTACATTTTTAAATATTTAATTAGCATATATAACTTAACATTTGTCATAATTCATAATGAATAAACAGTTCTGATTCAACAGTATAAAATACACAATATATGATATAATACAATTTTATATGATGTAAATGTTATTTTGTTGTTTGTTACAAAGTCCATATCCTTCTATGTTAATAAACAAAACTTAATTATTGTTTTTTTTCCATTTATTTATCTCGTGCAGGTTCAGTCAGGCAGAAATTGCCTTTCTGGATGAGTTCTGCTGTGTGATGAGACCAGTGGTAAAGGCATTGAATATTCTTCAGTCAGAGAGCAACACACACCTTGGGTGGCTGCTTCCAGTGATCTCTGAATTACAGTCCAAACTGAGAAGGCATGAAGCGTCGGTCAAGATGTGCCTTCCACTCATCTCGGCACCACAGCAAGGGGTACAGAGGCGCTTCAGAGTCATGATGGAGGACCGAGAGCTTATCTCAGCAGCAATCCTCCTACCCAAATTTAAGACGGGCTGGACTGACAAAGCTGAAGTCGCTGAAGCAGGTATGACTCCATTGTTCAATATCACAGCAATCAGGAATTTATTTTAGTCTTTTTCATTAGTTTTTTTATCAACAAATACATATTAACAACATTTCAGTACAGAATACAAGGTGTTTTATTTGCCACATACATAGAAATACTAAAAAAGCATAAAATGAGGTGAAATTACAGTTAACCATCTGTACTGTGCAGGCGTGTTTGTTAGTGGGAGCTGGGGTATTAAAGTGCAATAGTGCCAACGTGCATACTGCAATATGTCATCTGACTTAGCTGTCCATAGTACTGTTTAAGAACAAATAGCTCAGTACTTAATTTCCCTACGCTTTCTGTCATTAAACAGGACTACTATATTTGAGGCATCACCTTGACCAGATGGCTGAGGCTGAGGTGAACCAAGGCACGCTCAAGGAGCATTCGTCAGACGAAGACGACTACTTCTCCACGATGAATTCCCGCAGGTCCGAGGGTTCTGGGGAATTGGACGGGTACCTCGCCTGTGTTTCAGAAAGCATGGACCTGCTGAACTCCTTCCCAAACATTAAGAAACTGTCTCTGAAACTCAACACAGGCCTTCCAGCCTCAGCCGCCTGTGAGAGACTTTTTAGTTCTGCCGGGTTGCTCTTCACAGCAAAGAGAGCAAGACTTACAGCAAAAAACTTCGAAAATCAGCTGCTGCTGAAATTAAACAAGAGCTTTTCCAGTCTAAAGTTGTAGATTGTGGGCAGTATTGTGGGATCTTGTTATGGGCAGAAATATGTGCCACTAGAAACTGAATTTGAATAATTTATATTTGAATTTGAATTGCTCAACTTGAATAATTTCATCAAAAACTGAATCTGAATCACATAATTTGAATTTGTATTGTTTAATTTGAATCATTGCATTGAAAAACTGAATCTACATTCAGCTCTCACAATTCAAATTCAGTTCTTGCAATTCAATTTCAATTCTACTGTGCCAGACATCCGGGTCTTCCACAGGAACAGCAATCGAGTGCAGATACATAGAACTCCAGAACAGCAGAAATTTTTCTACAAAACGGCAAGATATAAATCTACACTTTTTACACAGAATGGAGAAAACACAATAGGTTTTGAAATATCTAGCTCCCATTGGTCGTTTATATGGTTGAAAGAAAATAGAGGTTATAGTAGGCTACGTGAAAAGGAGTTCTTTGTATCTGCACTCGATTGCTGTTCCTGCGGAAGACCCGGATGTCTGGCACAGTGATATTGAAATTGAATTGCAAGAACTGAATTGGAATTGTGAGAGCTGAATGTAGATTCAGTTTTTCAATGCAAGGATTCAAATTAAACAATACACATTCAAATTATGTGATTCAGATTCAGTTTTTTTAATGCAATTATTCAAGTTGAGCAATTCAAATTCAAATATAAATTAAAGCTGCAAGCAGCGATGAACGGGCCCTCGCACTCACGGCCACCGCCCCCCATAAGCATATCAGAAATGACACCACCCACGACTTCCTATGTCAAACCATTCAAAAGTTATAGCAGAAAAAAGGGACAACCAATCAGAAGAAGGGGCGGGGCTAATTCAGGCCAATGAAGCTTAAGAACTCATTACAGAGTCCCATGACACCACCCACGACTTCCTATATCAAACCATTAAAAAGTTATAGCAGAAAAAAGGGACAACCAATCAGAAGAAGGGGCGGGGCTAATTCAGGCCAATGAAGGTCAAGGACTCCATAAAGAATCTGATGACACCAGACACGACTCTCTATGTCAAACCATTCCAAAGTTATAGCAGAAAATCGGGACAACCAATCAGAAGAAGGGGCGGGGCTAATTAAGGCCAACGAAGCTCAAGGACTCCATACAGAATCTGATGACACCACCCACGACTCTCTATGTCAAACCATTCAAAAGTTATAGCAGAAAATCGGGACAACCAATCAGAAGAAGGAGCGGGGCTAATTAAGGCCAACGAAGCTCAAAGACTCCATACAGAGTCCCATGACACCACCCACAACTTCCTATGTCAAACCATTCAAAAGTTATGGCAGAGAAAAGTATTCTAGGGGGCGCTGTTGAGCCGTTAGGCCACGCCCATTAATGCAAACCATGAAATATCAAATTTATCGCCAAGTCTGTATTGCATGCCAAATTTGGTGACTTTTGGAGAACTATCAAATATGGACCAATCAGATTTCAAAATGGCCGACTTCCTGTTCGGTTTCGGCCATGGCTCCAAGAGACTTTTCTTTAAGTTGTGCCATGATACAGGTGTGTAGCGATTTTCGTGCATGTACGTCAAACCGTATTGTAGGGCTTGAGGCACAAAGTTTTCCGGGGGGCGCTGTTGAGCCATTTTGCCACGCCCATTAATGCAAACCATGAAATATCAAATTTATCGCCAGGCCTGGCTTGCATGCCAATTTTGGTGCCTTTTGGGGAACTATCAAATATGGACCAATCAGATGAAGGGGGGGCACGCTTTTTGGCGTCTAGCGTCGCCACGGTAACACTTTTGAAAGAGAAAAGTAATGCGTGTAGTCGCAGGATGGAGACGCACATTTGTACGTATAACACATCTGGGTTCACGATACGGTTCGGGCCGTATTAATTCTCGAAGGAATGGCATATATTGCTCCAAAATTACGTGATTAATTCAGAATGTTCAAAATGGCCGACTTCCTGTTCGGTTTCGGCCATGGCGCCAAGAGACTTTTCTTTAAGTTGCGACATGATACAGGTGTGTACCGATTTTCGTTCATGTACGTCACACCGTATTCTGGGGCTTGAGGCGCAAAGTTTTTTCGGTCTGAACCAACCAGATGAAGGGTGGGCGCGCTTTTTGGCGTCTAGCGTCGCCACGGTAACGCTTTTGAAAGAGAAAAGTAATGCGTGTTGTCGCAGGATGGAGACGCACATTTTGATGTATAACACACTTGGGGGCACGTTATGGTTCGGGCCGTATTAACTGCCGAAGGAATGGCATAAATTGCGCCAAAGTGACACGATTAATTCAAAATGGCCGACTTCCTGTTCGGTTTCGGGCATGACTCCAAGAGACTTTTCTTTAAGTTGCCCCATGATACAGGTGTGTCCCGATTTTCGTGCATGTACGACAAACCGTATCGTGGGGCTTGAGGCACAAAGTTTTCCGGGGGGCGCTGTTGAGCCATTTTGCCACTCCCATTAATGCAAACCATAAAATATCAAATTTTTCGCCAGGCCTGGTTGGCGTGCAAAATTTGGTGACTTTTTGGGCACGTTTAGGGGGGCAAAAAGGCCTTCCTTTTGTCAGAAAAATAATAATAATTAAAGCTGCAAGCAGCGATGAACGGGCCCTCGCACTCACGGCCGCCGCCCCCCATAAGCATATCAGAAATGACACCACCCACGACTTCCTATGTCAAACCATTCAAAAGTTATAGCAGAAAAAAGGGACAACCAATCACAAGAAGGGGCGGGGCTAATTCAGGCCAATGAAGGTCAAGGACTCCATACAGAGTCTGATGACACCACCCACGACTCTCCATGTCAAACCATTCAAAAGTTATAGCAGGAAATAGGGACAACCAATCAAAAGAAGGGGCGGGGCTAATTTTCACCAATTATGGTCAAGGACTCAATACCGAGTCCCATGACACCACCCATGACTCTTTATGTCAAACCATTCAAAAGTTATGGCAGAGAAAAGTTTTCCGGGGGGTGCTGTTGAGCCATTTTGCCACGCCCATTAATGCAAACCATGAAATATCAAATTTATCACCAGGCCTGGCTTGCATGCAAAATTTGGTGACTTTTGGAGAACTATCAAATATGGACCAATCAGATTAAGGGGGCACGCTTTTTGGCGTCTAGCATCGCCACGGTAACACTTTTGAAAGAGAAAAGTAATGCGCGTAGGCGCAAGATGGAGACGCACATTTTGAGGTATAAGTCACCTGGATGCACGTTACGGTTCGGGCCGTATTAATTGCCGAAGGAATGGCATTAATTGCGCCAAAATTACACAATTAATTCAAAATGGCCGACTTCCTGTTCAATTTCGGCCATGGCGCCAAGAGACTTTTCTTTAAGTTGCGACATGATACAGGTGTGTACCGATTTTCGTTCATGTACGTCAAACCGTATTATGGGGCTTGAGGCTTAAAGTTTTTTCCCTCTGAACCAATCAGATGAAGGGTGGGCGCACTTTTTGGTGTCTAGCGTTGCCGCGGTAACGCTTTTAAATGAGAAAAGTAATGTGCGTCGTTGCAGGACAGGGACGCACATATTGATGTAGAAAAAAAAAAATTGCTGACAAAAAAGTCTGGATACTGCGGGAATCGAACTCTGATCTCTGACTCCAAAGACGGGAATGCTCTGGCTGAGCTAATACTCAGCTTCTCATTTCTATTTGACCTACTGACTTAGTAGAGACCAACATATCGATATTTAGTAATGTAAGTCTGGAGCTGTTTTTTCTAATTTTTTTAAATATTTGTAAGTTATAAATATTAGTAAAACCCTACTATTTTAATTATTACTTTTTCTGTAACCATTCTGCCAAGGTTGTAACCGGGCTGAGCTGGGAATATTTCTGACGTCACCACATTACAGGGAGCTGATTGGTCGGGGGGCGGGGCCGTCATCACCCTACTCGCCACTGATTGGTCGGGGGGCGGGGCCGTCATCACCCTACTCGCCACCGATTGGTCGGGGGGCGGGGCCGTCATCACCCTCCGCGCCACTGATTGGTCGGGAGGCGGGGCCGTCATCACCCTACTCGCCACCGATTGGTCGGGGGGCGGGGCCGGCAGACGTTTGAATCAGGAAGCGGGAGTCAGCGCGAGAGCGACTGGCGGCTCGTGGCGATTTTATTATAAAAAAGGGACAACCAATCAGAAGAAGGGGCGGGGCTAATTCAGGCCAAAGAAGCTCAAGGACTCATTGCAGAGTCCCTTGACACCACCTACGACTTCCTATGTCAAACCATTCAAAGTTTATAGCAGAAAAAAGGGACAACCAATCAGAAGAAGGGGCGGGGCTAATTCAGGCCAATGAAGGTCAAGGACTCCATACAGAATCTGATGACACCACCCACGACTCTCTATGTCAAACCATTCAAAAGTTATGGCAGAGAAAAGTATTCAAGGTGGCGCTGTTGAGCCGTTAGGCCACGCCCATTAATGCAAACCATGAAATATAAAATTTATCACCAGGCCTGGCTTGCATGCAAAATTTGGTGACTTTTGGAGAACTATCAAATATGGACCAATCACATGAAGGGGGGGCGCGCCTTTTGGCGTCTAGCGTCGCCACGGTAACACTTTTGAAAGAGAAAAGTAATGCGTGGTGTCGCAGGATGTAGACGCACATTTTGATGTATAACACACCTGGGTGCACGATACGGTTCGGGCTGAATTAACTCTCGAAGGAATGGCATAAATTTCGCCAAAATTACACAATCTATTCAAAATGGCCGACATCCTGTTCGGTTTTGGCCATGGCTCCAAGAGACTTTTCTTTAAGTTGTGCCATGATACAGGTGTGTAGCGATTTTCGTGCATGTACGTCAAACCGTATTGTGGGGCTTGAGGCACAAAGTTTTCCGGGGGGCGCTGTTGAGCCATTTTGTCACGCCCATTAATGCAAACCATGAAATATCAAATTTATCACCAGGCCTGGCTTGCATGCAAAATTTGGTGCCTTTTGGGGAACTATCAAATATGGACCAATCAGATGAAGGGGGGGGTGCGCTTGTTGGCGTCTAGCGTCGCCACGGTAACACTTTCGAAAGAGAAAAGTAATGCGTGTAGTCGCAGGATGGAGACGCACATTTTGATGTATAACACATCTGGGTTCACGATACGGTTCGGGCTGAATTAACTCTCGAAGAATGGCATATATTGCTCCAAAATTACGTGATTAATTCAGAATGTTCAAAATGGCCGACTTCCTATTCGGTTTCGGCCATGGCGCCAAGAGACTTTTCTTTTAGTTGCGACATGATACAGGAGTGTACCAATTTTCGTTCATGTACGTCAAACCGTATTATGGGGCTTGAGGCGCAAAGTTTTTTCTGTCTGAACCAACCAGATGAAGGGTGGGCGCGCTTTTTGGCGTCTAGCGTCGCCACGGTAACGCTTTTGAAAGAGAAAAGTAATGCGTGTGGTCGCAGGAGGGAGACGCACATTTTGATGTATAATACACCTGGGTGCACGTTACGGTTCGGGCTGAATTAACTGCCGAAGGAATGGCATAAATTGCGCCAAAGTGACACGATTAATTCAAAATGGCCGACTTCCTGTTCGGTTTCGGGCATGACTCCAAGAGACTTTTCTTTAAGTTGTCCCATGATACAGGTGTGTACCGATTTTCGTGCATGTACGTCAAACCGTATCGTGGGGCTTGAGGCACAAAGTTTTCCGGGGGGCGCTGTTGAGCCATTTTGCCACGCCCATTAATGCAAACCATAAAATATCAAATTTTTCGCCAGGCCTGGTTTGCGTGCAAAATTTGGTGACTTTTTGGGCACGTTTAGGGGGGCAAAAAGGCCCTCCTTTCGTCAGAAAAATAATAATAATAATAATAATAATAACGCGAAGAATTCCTACAGATACAATAGGGCCTTCGCACTGAAGGTGCTCGGGCCCTAATAAAAAAAAAAATAATACAAAGAATTCCTGCAAATACAATAGGGCCTTCGCACTGAAGGTGCTCGGGCCCTAATTATTCAAATTCAGTTTCTAGTGGCACATATTTCTGCCCATATCTTGTGGGCATTTTATTTTGGTTTATTGTGAATAGCAGGATCCTGCGGACGTTGGGCACTTTATTTTGTGTTTGAATATTTTGATTCTGGTTTTAGTGTTGTCAGTTGGACAATATGTTTGCACTTTACACTACAGGTTGTGACTGTCCTTTTTGTCCTGTTCTGCGGAAGTAAGAGCTTTTACAAGTGTTGATGTGTACTTTAAAATGCCTCGAAGTTGATTAAAACAACTTGTGCTGGATTTGATTCGTGACTCATCCTTTTTTTGCATTAAATAACTGAAAGTAACTTTTACTCAAATTACATTTTAAATGAAGTACTTTTGTACTTTTACTCGAGTAAATTTTTAGATGAGTACTTTTACTTTTACTTTGAGTAGGATTTAAGCAAAGTAAAGATACTTTTACTCAATTACAATTTTTCAGTAATTTTTCCACCTCTGGCCTTGAGCTCTCAGTTGGTGATGTGATGAAATAAATGGGGGCTATTAATCATTTCAAAATCCTCATGGATAAACTGTATTCACTATACAGCACATCAAATAAAAATAAGATGGAACTGAAAGACAGTTTAGACATTCAGTTGTGTAAAATTTTACGGGTCCTGGACAACAGATGGGTAGCATCCAGTTTCAGAACGGTCGAGGCTGTATGGAGAAATTATCCTGCGCTCCACAAACATTTTACCCACGCAGCGGAGGATGCCTCGCGTGAAAGCTACAACGGCCTGGTCAAGCGCTTGTCATCTTATGCTTTTGTTAACAATTTAGGACTAATGCATGACGCACTACAAGAACTGTCAGAACTGTCTCGAGTGCTCCAAAAACGAGATTGCACAATAATAATGGCACATAAAGCCATTTGTAATAATAATAATAATTAAAGCTGCAAGCAGCGATGAACGGGCCCTCGCACTCATGGCCACCGCCCCCCATAAGCATATCAGAAACGACACCACCCACGACTTCCTATGTCAAACCATTCAAAAGTTATAGCAGAAAAAAGGGACAACCAATCAGAAGAAGGGGCGGGGCTAGTTCAGGCCAATGAAGGTCAAGGACTCATTACAGAGTCCCATGACACCACCCACGACTCTCTATGTCAAAACATTCAAATGTTATAGCAGGAAATAGGGACAACCAATCAGAAGAAGGGGCGGGGCTAATTTTCACCAATTATGGTCAAGGACTCAATACCGAGTCCCATGACACCACCCACGACTCTTTATGTCAAACCATTCAAAAGTTATGGCAGAGAAAAGTATTCTAGGGGGCGCTGTTGAGCCGTTAGGCCACGCCCATTAATGCAAACCATGAAATATCAAATTTATCACCAAGCCTGGCTTGCATGCAAAATTTGGTGACTTTTGGAGAACTATCAAATATGGACCAATCAGATGAAGGGGACGCACGCTTCTTCGCGTCTAGCGTCGCCACGGTAACACTTTTGAAAGAGAAAAGTAATGCGCATAGTCGCAAGATGAAGACGCACATTTTGATGTATAACACACCTGGGTGCACTTTACGGTTCGGGCCGTATTAATTGCCGAAGGAATGGCATAAATTGCGCCAAAATTACACAATAAATTAAAAATGGCTGACTTCCTGTTCGGTTTCGGCCATGGCTCCAAGAGACTTTTCTTTAAGTTGCGACATGATGCAGGTGTGTACCGATTTTCATGCATGTACGTCAAACCGTATTGTGGGGCTTGAGGCACACCGCCCCCCATAAGCATATCAGAAACGACACCACCCACGACTTCCTATGTCAAACCATTCAAAAGTTATAGCAGAAAAAAGGGACAACCAATCAGAAGAAGGGGCGGGGCTAGTTCAGGCCAATGAAGGTCAAGGACTCATTACAGAGTCCCATGACACCACCCACGACTCTTTATGTCAAACCATTCAAAAGTTATGGCAGAGAAAAGTATTCTAGGGGGCGCTGTTGAGCCGTTAGGTCACGCCCATTAATGCAAACCATGAAATATCAAATTTATCACCAAGCCTGGCTTACATGCAAAATTTGGTGACTTTTGGAGAACTATCAAATATGGACCAATCAGATGAAGGGGACGCGCGCTTCTTCGCGTCTAGCGTCGCCACGGTAACACTTTTGAAAGAGAAAAGTAATGCGCATAGTCGCAAGATGAAGACGCACATTTTGATGTATAACACACCTGGGTGCACTTTACGGTTCGGGCCGTATTAATTGCCGAAGGAATGGCATAAATTGCGCCAAAATTACACAATAAATTAAAAATGGCTGACTTCCTGTTCGGTTTCGGCCATGGCTCCAAGAGACTTTTCTTTAAGTTGCGACATGATGCAGGTGTGTACCGATTTTCATGCATGTACGTCAAACCGTATTGTGGGGCTTGAGGCACAAAGTTTTCCGGGGGGCGCTGTTGAGCCATTTTGCAACGCCCATTAATGCAAACCATTAAATATCATATCCCGCGGGATCCCTGGCTGCTTCTTTCCGCGCCGTGGGGGCCCCGCCCGCGGGCCCCCTCGGCCGCCGCCGGGTGGGGGGGGGGGCTCGCAGGCGGTGGGTTGCCTCCCTCCTACTTCTCCCCTCTGTGGGGTTGCCGGTGGCCTGGGTTCCGGGCTCTTCCTTGTCGGCCTCTGGTCTCGCGGGTGGCGGGGTTGCTCCCCCCCCTCCCCCACTATAGATACACTTCAGGTGGAGCTTTGTTTGGTTTATTACACACACACACACACACACACACACACACACACACACACACACACACACACACACACATACACACACACATATAGTCATTTAGTCACATGCATACACACACACACACACACACACACACACACACACACACACACATGCATGATCATATACATACACACACACACACACATAGACATACACACTGGCTTGTTCACCTGCATGCTGGCTCTCTAGTTTTTGGGTTTAGGTAGCGGTAGCGATAGCTTAGCTCAGACTGCGATCAGATCTCAAGATTTAGGTCGATTGCTGTTCGTGTTTTGGATGGCTCCGTGCCGGTTTCGTGCTTTGTTTGTGGTTTTTTTGTTGCAGATTTCCAGTGCTTGACGTGTGTCTCCGTGTGTTCCTGCTTCCTGGATTGGCAGTGGATGTCGTCACCCCCCCCCCCACCCCCCCAAAAAAAAAAAAAAAAAACAACAACACTGGGTTTGTATGTGTATGTTTATGTATGTGTACGCATATGTGTGCGTATATATATATGTATATATTACATATAGTAATAATGCACATATATACACTTTTGGTTTCTACCGTCATGGTATCAATCAATAATATGTGTGCAGACAAGGTAAAAAAAAAAAAAAAAAAAAAAAAAAAAAAATATCATATTTATCGCCAGGCCTGGCTTGCATGCAAAATTTGGTGACTCTTGGGGAACTATCAAATATGGACCAATCAGATGAAGGGGGGCGCGCTTTTTGCCGTCTAGCGTCGCCACGTTAACACTTTTGAAAGAGAAAAGTAATGCGCGTAGTCGCAGGATAGAGACGCACATTTTGATGTATAACACACCTGGGTGCACGATACGGTTCGGGCCGTATTAATTCTCGAAGGAATGGCTCATATTGCTCCAAAATTACGCGATTAATTCAGAATGTTTAAAATGGCCGACTTCCTGTTCGGTTTCGGCCATGGCGCCAAGAGACTTTTCTTTAAGTTGCGACATGATACAGGTGTGTACCGATTTTCGTGCATGTACGTCACACACCGTATTCTGGGGCTTGAGGCGCAAAGTTTTTTCGGTCTGAACCAACCAGATGAAGGGTGGGCGCGCTTTTTGGCGTCTAGCGTCGCCACGGTAACGCTTTTGAAAGAGAAAAGTAATGCGTGTTGTCGCAGGATGGAGACGCACATTTTGATGTATAACACACTTGGGGGCACGTTACGGTTCGGGCCGTATTAACTGCCGAAGGAATGGCATAAATTGCGCCAAAGTGACACGATTAATTCAAAATGGCTGACTTCCTGTTCGGTTTCGGCCATGGCGCCAAGAGACTTTTCTTTAAGTTGTGTATGGATACAGGTGTGTAGCGATTTTCGTGCATGTACGTCAAACCGTATTGTGGGGCTTGAGTCACAAAGTTTTCCGGGGGGCGCTGTTGAGCCATTTTGCCACGCCCATTAATGTAAACCATTAAATATAAAATTTTTCGCCAGGCCTGACTTGCATGCAAAATTTGGTGACTTTTTGGGGACGTTTAGGGGGGCAAAAAGGCCCTCCTTTCGTCAGAAGAAAGAAAAAAAAAGAAAAAAAAAATTCCTACAGATACAATAGGGCCTTCGCACTGAAGGTGCTCGGGCCCTAATAATAATGGATTTAACTTGTAACGCACTTTCCATTCAATGAATCTCAAAGTGCTACACTTAGATCATTATTCATTCATACACATTCTCACTGGTGGTGGTAAGCTACAATTTGTAGCCACAGCTGCCCTGGGGCAGACTGACAGAAGCGTGGCTGCCATTCCGCGCCAAACGGCCCCTCCGACCACCACCAACATTCATACACATTCATACACATTCACATTTGTCGGCAGATCAGGGTCTTCGAGGCGGGGACGTTACAGCCAACTGATCAAGGGGGGAATTGAAGAGAGCTCCTTCCAGGGTGTCCCTCTACACACCAGACGAGCCAGTGATAGAAACCTGGACCAGAGAGAGTTTTTCGGGAGCCTGGCACGGAATCTGGAGAAACGTATGCTGTCACAGGGGATAGACCAAAGAGGATACAACAAGTTAATAGACGATTTAAAGTTGCTGTACACGCAATATTGGCCACAGGATGCAGCGGCACTGTTAGGGGAAGATGAAGTGGAGACACTCTGCCAGCAGTTTGGCATTGATAACCCGCGGAATGTAATTCGGGCATACAGAGAATACCGGGACAATGATGGGGAATTTATCCCATTACGCCAGAGAGTGGAGAAGATTTCCTCCCTGATACCGCCTCCAAAAGTGATACTGACAGTGAAGCTAGCCTCAACCTCAAACCAACCTCAACAAGAAAACATCAAAATTTCAATAATAGACCTGACTCTACAACACCAGACGGCATGGATTTTGACAAGCAGAGTCTTAGTTAAAATAATCAAACTCTTAAAAGCTAAGGGTTTAATCTCAAATGATGAAAGCCTGTTAATAATGCCAGGAACTTTGAAGTGGTCCATCAGGAAAAGTGGCATGAGTTGATCTCAGCTACAGCATTGAGGAACATTAGGGAAGCAAAGTGGAATGTGCCCAGTGTCATGCCTTTCACCAAAGATGTCCAAAAAATGCACACGTATCTCACACAAGAGCAAGATAAATGGTCCAAATTCCTCTCAGAGAGTCCCTCTGCAAAAGCCTGGAAGGAGCCGACAAAGGTGTGTCTCGTCCAGCTCATCCCCTTTAACCGCCGCAGGGAGGGTGAGGTGGCGAGCATGCCCCTATCTGCATTTCTTTCAAGAGACACTTCTGATCCACACAATGATCTGGACTGGGCACTCTCCGAAGTGAAGAAAAAACTCTGCAGACACTTCACAAGAATTGTTGTCAGAGGAAAGCATGGTCGCCCAGTCCCAATTCTTCTCACTACGAAAATGCTGAATGCCATAGAACTCCTTGTGTCACAGAGAGAAGCTTGCAGGGTTCTGAAAGATAACGACCACATGTTTGCACGACCAGGGGCCATGACGCATTTCCTAGGGTCAGACTGCTTTCGTGCCTTTGCAAAGCCATGTGGCGCTGATTGTCCCAGGGCATTGACATCGACGAAACTGCGAAAGCACGCTGCAACCTTGTCAACAGTGTTAAACATGACAAACACAGAGATGGACCAGTTGGCCAATTTTCTCGGCCATGACATTAGAGTGAATAGAGAGTATTACCGGCTGCCTGAGAAGACCTTGCAGCTTGCTAAGGTCAGCAAACTCCTGATGGCTCTCGAGCAGGGAAGAGTGGCTGAGTTTCATGGAAAATCTTTGGATGAAGTAGAGATTGACCCGGATGGTATGTTGTTTTTTCTGTATTTGCCATCTGTTCCTTTTTTTTGTTTAAAAGGGTAAAGTGCACTTTGTGACTTCTACAGAATAACTTATCGACAGTGGCGAAGATGACGAGAACATGCATGAAGGAAGCCCTCCACCTACTGATGATGGTATGTACTGTGTTGTCAGAAGGTTACATACTTTTATTCTAAGTTTAATTTATTCTGAACTCACTATGTGGCTTTTGTTGAAGTCCCAGCGTGTAAAAGTACATAAATGAGATTCAGCACTGTGAATTTAGCTGGTAAATCTGTTTTGTCAGCTTTTTTCCACATACAGTAATGGGTGGGAGGTTGTTGTTAGTGCTATCAATAAAACCCACTTAACTGCACTGTAATGTGTTCTGAAATCAAACATACTGTAATTTGTGTTTTTTCTTGTCAAGTAGAGATCTAATGATATTGAAATGTCATGTCACCATTATTGTGATCAAAATGATCACCTGATCAGTATAATTGATACATTGATACAATGTGCTCAAAATGTTCATGAGGTACATACACTGATATGATTTTGCCAATCCTGTACTTCTGTTGTCTTAAACATTTAAACGATAACATACATGATGAAATGTCATTCAAAGTTATGAACTATTAAGTGCATTGTGGTGATGATACCTCTATGTCAATTTAGGGGGAAAAAATTAAGACCAAATTGCAACAATTATATTTACTAAACAGCTAAAGACTTTTATGTTTTTCTATTCTATTTCTACATAGGGTTAGGTTATATAGGTTAAATACACATTTTACAATTGTTTACTGTCAAGATGCTATGAGACTCTGAAAAGGTTACTTTCCATAACAGAAGAAATACTTCCCCCTCCTGAGAGGAATGAAACGCCACTAGTACCACAAGAGGGACGCACACATCGTTCATCATATGATGAGATACCATCAAGAGTTAACAAGCCTTCCTCCCAAGGTTAGTAGTTTTTAAAATGCACTTCGTGTTTGAATTTGAACCAAAATCATTAACTATTCTGATTATATAAACATTAGGAGTAATTGGCTCCAATACCAACCACTTGTCCCTTGTTCAAATGGCTTGAGCAGTATAACAGTTAAATACATAGCATTATTTTGTAGTTAAATATGCCATTCCCTCTTGCCAATCCGCCAGTGTTCACAGGCTGAAGAGAGGGCTTGGACCTACAGAATCTATGATCATTTCCTTTGTCTTTGAGGTCTTCAGTACGAGGCAGTTTTTGTGACTCCAGTCACTGAAGACTTTTATCAAATCCCTATATCCCGATTCCTATTCATTCCTAATACATACTACAACAGCAGTGTCATCTTAGTATTTCTGGAAGTGGCAGGACCCAGAGTTGTGGAGTGGAAAGTGACATTAACCCATGTCCTGTCTTTGGGTCAAAATGACCCAATTCTTCTATCCTTCTTTCCTCCTGCCATGCTCTCTCCTTCCTTCCTCTTTTCCTCCTTTTTTACCCTCCTTTTTCTTCCTACCTCCCTTTCGCCATTCGTTCCTTTATTACCTTCTTTGCTTTTCCTTCCTTCTTTCCTTATTTTCTCCATTCCTTCCTTCTTCCCTCCCTTCTTTCTTTCCTTTTCTCCATTCTTTCCTTCCTTTCTCCCTTCCTTCCATCTTTTCTCCCTTCTTTCCTCCCTTCCATCTTTTCTCCCTTCCTTACTCCCTTTCCTACTTCCTTCCTTCTTTTCTCCGTTCCTTACTCCCTTCCATCTTTTCTCCCTTTCTTACTTCCTTCCTTCTTTTCTCCTTTCTTCCTTACTTCCTTCTTTCCTTCCTTCCATCTTTTCTCCCTTCCTTCATTCCTTCTTTTCTCCCTTCCCCCTCCCTTGACCCAAAGACAGCACAAGGGTTAATGTTTGTCACACTCTGACCACGAGTGAGAGTAGTGTGCCGTATGGTCAACAAGAAAGATGGTTGCTAAGTTTTAGATGTGAAAAATGAAACTCCAAAACAAGGTCCACCTGATGAAAAATAATGATAGTCTAGAAAAAAACATAAGCTAACAAAAACTTATTTACAAAGCACGACACCATTCGGTCTACTAATATTACTAGTGGCACAAATTGATATGAAAATGGAAGTAAAAATAATAAAGCTTCAGTTCTTTTTGAGTGTAAACGCAATTTTTTTTAAATATTTTTTTCATAGGAGCACACCTGGAAGCTGAGGAAACTGAGAGGGATGACATGCCCCTACAATCAAGAAAGAGACGCGAACCACCATCATCAGATGATAAGATGTCATCAGGAGTCAGTGCTAAGGTCCTCCTTCAAAGGTAAACTCAAAAATCATGCTGCTTTTTAGAGAATGTATTGTCACTGTACAAATTAAAACATAGATTATACAGTAATCAAAGTATAGACGGGTTTTCAGCCTACGTCTTCACAGGATGCGCACGCTTTGTTGACCCAGAAACCCCGGAAGACAGAACGAGTAGCTGCATAGATGAGTGTTTTTTTAGTTAAATAATTGTATTTTATACACTATTAACATGCCTAGCTGTTGTGTGTACAAGTGTATAAATCAATATTAAAGATGTTCAATTAAACCCACATAGTTTGAAACACGTTCAAAACACACACAGCCAGTGGAGCCAGTGTCACAACCCGCTACCTTAATGCTATCGTATATTAATGTTAAACCTCATAGACTGACTAACAGAAATTAGCCATTTCGCCGCTACGGACAGCCATATAATAAGCAGTAAAGCTGCTAAAAAACTGTTTTAATTCTGGCTTTAGCGCTGTTAACACGTCACAGTTTAACACAGAGCTTGTGGTCAGTTTATAGGCCTATCGCTTGCTAGGAAATGTGCTCCGATGGTTGAGTCTGTGTGAGCCGCGACCGAGGCCACAGCAGCAGCTGTCACAAGAGCAGTAGCCCGGTCTACTGAGCTGATCTGCCGGGGAAGACCCATAGGCAGACCGCAGACCTCGGTCCTCGTTCCAGGTGATCCCGCACCCTTTAGATGTTTACCGCTGGCTGGTTAAGCTCTTTTTAGGAGATTAATGTTGGTCTCATTGATGAGGGGCAGCCACATTAGTTTGTGTGACTGAAAAGTAAGCAGAGCTGCCTCTGGGCTACGTGCTGAAATCACCACATTTACGTAAACAAATACATGTTTTACAATGAACCGATCAGTCTAATACATTTTATTTTATTAAGTCAACATGGTTACTGTACATGGCAAAGATTATTACCGCTTTATGACTTACAATTTCTACGGGAGTCCTATCGCCACTCGTTATATGCCGCTCTGGTCAGAAGTAGCATAGTGAGGCGGTGTGTTTCACTGCTTTCTCCCTACTGTGGCCGACGAGAGGCGACAGACTCGTCGGACAAAAGGCCGTTGGTGTCGGGTCGAGGCAGTGTGTGGGGGCCTTAACCAAAGATACTCTATACAGAAGATAACGCATTACCGTTTCTGCCAATGGTATGAAATGGTACACACTTCCTGTCTCCTAAGTGGGCGTGGTCGCCCCTCTCCCCACATTGTTTTGGAAGTGTTGTGAACATACAACACGAGATACAGTACAACTTTAATATTTGCGCCTTATTTTGCTGCTCGTTTTTTTTTATCTGCTACTTTAATTTCTATCAAACCAGTACAAGATCATCGGATCAGTCTAATATTGTCACGGTGTGGTTGTTGAGGACCCAAAAGCAGGGGAGCAGGAGGCAGGAGTTCACAAAACAGGGTTTAATTAACAAAACGTCTCTGCCTTAACTGAGCTCAGGCTGTAAGACGGGTGGGGTGGGGGGTCAGCGGCGTGGAGCGGCATCTGCTCCATGACACTGACCGACGATGAGTGCTGTGGGACGTGTAATTTTCATGATGTTTTAAAGTTAATCCACTTGCACACATTAACAAACTATCACTGGGCTCAGCCATTCTGCCCCAAGAATGCGCACGCATCTTGGTGACGTCATCATTGTTTACAAACAGGAAAGTGGTCTATTGTGGGCACACTTGTCTGTAATTTTGTATGGAAATGTAATTATCTCATTTTATTTTCTGCTTCTCTTTTGAGATGCAACTGTTGCTGCCCCAAGCTTACCTTGTAAGAAAATAAACATCATAAAAAATCTCACAAAAATGGAAAAAAGTAGTAAAATTAAAAGTTTTGATCATGTGCCCTGGCTACTTGGCCAAAGACATGTCCCTTTGGCTGACTGGTTGAGGTGTGGGTCCAAATAGGCTCGGGCCCTCCTCACCTTGCCATATTATATTTTAACGATACTGTGATAATACTGATAACTGTGTGTCACAATAATAGTGATGTGGCCTTTTCATATTCTAAATTTTCAACACAATATGTATCTTATTCGTAAAAAGAAATAATTCAAAACATCTGCTGCTTTTCCTTTGTGATTCAAATGACAGTACACAGATTGATGTTTGACTGACAATGTAAGTAAATATTTTAATTTTGATTGAGGAACCTAACCGATCACAAAACTTTTTTTCTCACCACTTCAAGGCAAAGCCACACCGAAAAGGCCTTAGCAGGAGACGGAAGTGAAGGCCGTTGAAAAGCATATGAAGAAGCTCATATCATCCTGCATTGTCCCGGGGAAAATTGACTGTGAAAAGTGCTTAAGGGCTGAGCCCTTAGCCCTCAAAAACCGGGACTGGAAGAGCCTCAAATCTTTTACATATAACTGCATTTCAGCCTCTAAAAAGAAAATGCAATGTAAGTAGCTACCTAGTTACAGCTGCCTGTGTGTGTGCTGGTAAGGCTTTTTTTTTTCGCATTACACACATTTACGTTTAAACATTGTTCTCTAATTCAATTCAATTCAATTCAATTTTATTTATATAGCGTCTAATACAACAGATGTTGTCTCTAGACGCTTTCCAGAGATCCAGAACATGAACATGAACATAAACATAAACATAAACCCCCGAGCAATTATTATATAAACAATGGCAGGTAAAAACTCCCATAGTGGGAGAAAAGCCTTAAGCCAAACAGTGGCAAGGAAAAACTCCCCTTTAGGAGGGAAGAAACCTTGAGCAGGACCAGGCTCATAAGGGGGGACCCTCCTGCCGAAGGCCAGACTGGGGGAGTCAGGGACGTCGACAGCACGCAGCAGGCAGGTGGAAGCAGCAGCGGGATGACCAGAGGTGGGGGGGGGGCGTCAGCAGCACACAACAGTCATGTGGAAGCAGCAGCGGGATGACCGGGGGGGGGGGGGGTGCAGGCAGACGGAAGCAGCAACAGCAGACATCCACGTAGGCAGGTGGAAGAAGCAATGGGATGACCAGAGGGGGGGGGAGGGCCGGGAACACAGGCCAGAACGCAGCTCCCGAGGCTCCGGCCTGCAAACATACACAAAAGCTTGGAGCTTCTGGAGCTGCGTGCTGGCCTGCGGTCCCCACCCCTGGTCATCCCGTTGCTGGCCCCCCCTTCTCCTCCCTTTTCTCTCCTTTGTCCTGCAGGTGGCCGTGGGTGGCTTGTAGCTTGCATTACGGAGCACAAGTCTTTTCCTGACCCTGCACCCCAACCTGGGACTTGCTGATTGGGCCGGAGCTTCGGGAGCTGTGTGCTGGCCTGCGGTCCCCACCCCCGGTCATCCCGTTGCTGCTTCCACCTGCCTGCTGTGCTGTTGCCGTCCCTGACCCACCAGTCTGGCACTCGGCAGGAGGGTCCCCCCTGATGAGCCTGGTCCTGCTCAAGGTTTCTTCCCTCCTAAAGGGGAGTTTTTCCTTGCCACTGTTTGGCTTAAGGTTTTTCTCCCACTAGGGGAGTTTTTACCTGCCATTGTTTATGTAATAACTGCTCGGGGGTCATGTTCTGGGTATGGGTCTCTGTAAAGCGTCTAGAGACAACTCTGTTGTATTAGACGCTATATAAATAAAATTGAATTGAATTGAATTGAACAAAAGAGAAAAAAAAAAAAAAAAAAAAAAAAGGGGGGCCGGCACAAGAAACTACAGGAACGATGGACAAAAATGATAGCTATGAGATATTTATAATAAATAAAAATGGTAATGGAGAAGAGAGGCAGGGAAAAGGAGAGGAGAAGAAGGGTGAGAGGCACCGCCCAGCGGATCATGTCGGTGCCCCCCTGCAGCATAAGCCTATAGCAGCATATCTACCGCGAAGCTATATTTGAGACTAACTATTATAGTTTTGTTCTATAGCTGCGACTATGACTACTGACTCTAACACACTAAAGTTTACACTACCTAGAGATTTACCAACACCAGCTAGAGGTTTACTAAACACTAACTATAGGCTTTACTAAACAGAAAAGTTTTAAGTTTAGTTTTAAAGGTGGAGGTGGTGTCAGCCTCCTTAACCCAGATTGGAAGTTGGTTCCAAAGTAATGGTGCCATCTAAGAAGATGTAAACATTTTATGTTTATTATGTTTTTGTGTGTTTGTTATTATGTTGATGTTTGTTTTCGATATGCACATTGGGAATCATTGTTTCATTGTTTACAGTAGTTGGTGTGAATGTTGATCGTCGCCGCAGTGAGCGACCATGTAACTGATGAAGAATTGTGACAACTTGGCCCCCCTGCAGGGGCAGGTTGCCCCAGTCCTACCTCCTGCAGGGCTTTGAACTGGACTCAAGACCTTTTGAGGTAGCTCCAACTTCCTACCCAACTTCCTACCCCCCGGGCAGATCCCAACACCTGGAAGTTGGTTCAAACAGACAACTGGACTCAACACGTTTGAGGTAGCTCCAACTTCCTACCCAGCTTCCTACCCCCCGGGCAGATCCCGACACCTGGAAGTTGGTTCAAACAGACTTTAATCAAGAGAGCACCCTATGGGGTGATTTGGAGGTCTGTGACAGTCATGCCAAATGTCTGATAATGACATTTGGCCCGATTCACATCCGACTGTAAATTACTTTTTGTCTCTCGCCTGATTCGTGTATTCCTGCATTTTGTTGTTAAACCCCTTGTATAAGAATCTGGTTACAACGTTACTCGAGGTCAGCATTTCTACCAGACCCCTGGTCTGTGTAGACGTGCTCACCGCCGGCTCAATAAAACCTCATAAAACCACAAAGCGGACTTCTGAACTGGTTTGATAAATTCCTCAACAATTTGGTGCTTGTGACCCGGATAACAATAGACTTTCGATGGGAACTCCTTTTTCTAGACCAACGACACAACCAGCGACTTCTATCTAAATTTTTCACAGGTAAGGGGTCCATTTACAAAATCCCAAATTATTGTTGCTGGGCTGTTGTCGAAAGTCTGTGAACTGGAGTGCCAGAGAAAGTTGACGTTATCCTGAAATGATAGGTAAGTCCGCTGTGTGGTTGTGAGGGTTATTTTATTATTTTGTGTTATTGGGAACGTTATTGTAGAGATGTTTTTAGGAATGCTGGCAATTTCATAACACTTGAATTTGATTGTGTTGTGAGAATGTTCTGCTTCTCCTGCCTTAAGAATCTGACTTGCTCTTCTAAAAAAAGGTTTAATATCTCGGGTAACATTAAAGAGAGAAATGGCGCCATGGTTGGTCTGAGTACCAATAAAAAGATAGTCCAGGGGGACTATTCTTATGCATAGGCAGGACGTGGGGTCCGTAAGTGTTGGAACACTGATATATTTGTGAGAAATAGACATACTGTATGTAGAGGAACTGTTTTTTTTATTTTATAAGTGGGGATGACACGCTCTCCCAAATGGGGTATATTTCATTTCTGCAAGAATCGACTCGCTCTTCTTTGCATCAACAGGAATGATTTGTATGCTCAAGTAGACTGATAGTTGGAAAGTTTTTGGGAAGTTTTTCAGTTCTTTAAATACATGTATGGTAATCACGGTACCGATAGTTTTATTTGTTAGTTTTGTTTGTTACTTAGTTAGTATTAAATATTGTTAAAATAACTAAAAAGCACTTCAAACTCCCTCAGATTTTTGGAGGGATGAAAGTAGACGCCATAATGCAGAATCCCAAATAGCTTCGCTTACTGATCAAAATAAAAAGCTGATGGCTCTACTAAGGAAGGATTTAAAAACACAACGCAGACAAAAATGAAATTAGAGAACCAGTTAAATGATAAAATCAAAACCGTTATCCGGTGAAACTGTTTAAAGAATCAAATGACGATGACACTTCTGATGACGACTGGATTTTACAAAAATCCAAGATCTGTTGCCTACAAAATTTGGAGCCAAATAATAGTAAGAGATTTTAAATGAATAAACAAAAATGGCTGGAGGAAACAGCTGTTAAACTAACTTTGCCACATGATTTGAAAAGTAAAGTACTTGATGCGCAAAGTACTTGATGCTTGTAGAATTCCCTTTAATCCCACAGCTGTTGCCAAAATCACACCGAGCAAGCTCAGACCTTTTATAATATTCATTGCCTTAACAGTTCAAAGGGAAGTAGATGACAATCCCAGGGAACTTTATGCTAAAATAATGTTGACAGCAAAAGAGAATTGTGGTCTGTCACGAGATCAGATTGATGGATTCCCTCCAGGGTACATGCAAAATATATATTTGATAATTGCCCTCAACAAAGGGTAGGGCTGGATAACGCAAAAAAAAAGAATCTGAAATGTATGAAAATACTAATGTCTTTTTCAAAAGTGTTTCCTACACAGGTTGAGCGCTGAGAGGAGGCGCAGAGGAACCAGCCAATGATCGGCTCCCATTGTGGTGAGCCAAATCAGAGCATCCCAATTTACATAATCTTATCCTGCCTATGGTAACTTCATCATGTAAGTGCATGGAAATCTGTCTGTGGCCTACTATAACGTCTCTGAATGCATGTATAACTAATCTCTAACTAGAGGTGTCAAGTAACGAAGTACAAATACCTCATTACCTTACTTAAGTAGAACTTTTGGTTGTGTATGCTTCACTGGAGTAATTATTTTTCAGACGGTTTTATACTTTTACTTGAGAAAAAAAAAAAAGATTTTGAGTTGATACTTCAACTTCTACAGGAGTATTTTTGAACTCTAATATCTATACTTCTACCTGAGTAATGAATGTGAATACTTTTGACACCTCTGTCTTTAAAGGGATTGTGACATGAAAAACACATTTTTCTTGATTTTTTGTGTTTTGTTGGGTGTCTTGACATCAATTACACCCAAAAAACAACGAACTTTTAACATTCAGTGTATTGTGTGCTTTCTGGGATTTTCCGCATAACTATGCAAAAACGGCGCATGTGGTTTGGTGGCGGATCGTTACGTAACGATCCGCTAAATCACCGCCCCCTCCACCCAGCTCCCTGTCTCCTCTCCTCTCCAGCGCACCATAAAGGCTGATTTATGGTTCCGCGTTACACCGACGCAAAGCCTACGGGGTAGGGTTACGCGGCGACGCGCACCATACGCTGAACCCTACGGCGTAGGCTCTACGTCGATTTAACGCGGAACCATAAATGAGGCTTAACACGGAGCAGTTTAGAGCCTCTTTTGTTCTAATCACCGGAGGAAAACTGCTAAGAAGACCCGCGGCCACTGACTGGACTTAAGATAAGGGGACAGTGCTGCTTGCATGCCTTTATTTTTATGATTGTTTGCTGTGGTTCGCCCTCCTGCTTTTCCGTGCATGCTTCGCCTGTCGCTCCGACGCTGCTGTGAGCGTATGGCTGGAGGAGGAGGAGGTTTGGAGGAGGAGCGGCGCAATGATTGACAGGAAAGGGGGGAAAGGAAGCATTTTTCACGGCGCAAAAAAACACTGTAATAAACAGCCAGGAAAAGAGTACTAGAGTGAAGTTTTTCTTGTTACACTCTTTTAGACACATTTGAGGGATGTTGGCCAAGACTTTTAATAGTGTTAAAAGCATGTTAAAAATGATGTCACAATACCTTTAACACTCGTCCTGACCTTTCCTGTTTTCCTCACTGACGGCTCTGCTTATAAAAATGGAATACCATACGCAGGTTATACAATTTGTGATAATTCTTAATTGTTGAAAGCGCCCTCCTCCTCCAGCTCCACCCAAGTAGATGAAACTATATATACTGATCAAAAGGTAAAACTGTTACAATCTATACAGATTCCAGATATGCTTTTGGTTGTGTATATTGTATTTTATAGATTTTATATATTGTGGGCGAACCGAGGATTTATCTCATCCTCGGAGATAAATGTGGTTAATTGATTGGTGAACTGTTACAAGCCTGTCAACTACCTTCATCTATTGCTTTGTTAAATGTGAAGCCCACACCCAGTCCAACCCTGTTTTCACTAGGCAATGCTTCAGCTGACCATGCAACAAAAGAAACTGCCAAATTTGGCTTACCTGTCTATGTAAAACTTTGCCCTTCTATACCCGCTAACGACCTGGTTTCTCCTAATGATGTAGCCCTCCTACAAGAAGACTACTGAGGTGAAAAAAAAAAAAAAAAAAAAAAAAACGGATTGTAGCATTCCCATGGTTGTAAAAATGTAAATAATTATGGGTCAGCAACGACGGCCGCGTTGTTGCACCCACATCCTTGTACCCGTGAATAGCTGATCACAGTTGGCAATCACAGATGAGCAAAAGGGGGAATGTGTCAGATAGTGTTGAAAGACTGATAAGCTCCAAGATTTGCATCCTATAAAAATATTGCAAACATTATCAACACTTCCCCCCACCGTGATTTTTTTTTGAAGCTCTGCAAATAGACATTATGTGAGGGATATGGAATTATTCTTGTATGAAAATGTTCATGTATGAAAATGTTTTTGTATGTGCAGAGAATTTTAAACTGGACTTAAATGGACAATGTTGACACCTGTTAACACCCATTAGGAAGCACAAAACTCACGCCTCATGAAAGGATTATGGGTAGACCTATGACCATACCAAGCAATTCAGTTCTGTATATATGAAGAAGATGGACTTCCATGCCATGGATGAATCCATGATATCATTCTGTTGTACTCTAAACTTCTGCTGTTCAGTCAATCCACAGAAAAGTAAAAGCTGTCCAGTCTCTTCCTAGTGGCAAACCATGCCACAACCCGGAGACTGGGTTTGTGTCGGAGAGGGCCTCGGTGGTCCAGGGCTCAGCACGTCCTGCACCACCGACACTCAAGGGTGGGGGGCGCTGGCCTGGTTCCACGCCTCCCACTGCGGGAGCACAGCTCCTCGACCATGCACCGGAGACCGGCCGATTCCTTCTTCTTTCTGTGGTACCCCGTCGGAGCCATTGAGGGGAGCAACGTGGGCAGGGAAAGCCCAGCTCCAACACCCAGGACCTCCACGACTGGTGGAGGAGCGGAGGAGCGGAGGAGCAGAGGAGCAGCGCAGGCCCCGCAGACCCCCACAAGCGAGACAATTATGGTGTAGCATCGAGATGTGACTCCACATACTCTCCTTCTGAAGAACCGCTTGTTAAGCCTAAAACAAGCCAAAAACCACTGCCGGATTCCATTGAGGATTCGGCAAGGACCGCAACAGGGGGCATGCCGATGCTCTCACGGGAGATGGCTGCTCTAGGGATGATGGCCTTGCGGAATCGTGCTACATTGGACTACTTACTAGCTTCTCAAGGGGAACTTGTGCTGTCATTAAAACTGAATGTTGTACATTTATACCCGCAATGCCACAGTCCAAGAAATAACGCATCACTTGAAAGACATTGCTAAAACGTTACATACAACTGTCGCAACTAGTTTTTTGATTGCTTTAAAGAACAGTTAGGACACGTTGGTTACTTGATATTTGAATTTGTTTTGTTGGCTTGTTGTTATTTGACTTCTGATCACATGTTTAAGGTTCACTTGCAAAATATGTATCACTACTCCACTTCAACAAAAAAAAAAAAAAAATTGTGAATTGATGAAGCAGCTTGGCCCCCTGCAGGGGGAGGTTGCCCCAGTTCTACCTCCTGCAGGGCTTTGAACTAGGACCCAACACCTTTGTGTTAGCTTCAAACTTCCTACCCCCATGTAGAAGATCACACCTCGGAAGTTGGTTCAAACAGATTTGAATCACGAGAGCACCCTATGGGGTGATTTGGAGGTCTGTGACAGTCATGGCAAATGTCTGATAATGACATTTGGCCCGAGTCACATCCAACTGTAAATTACTTTTTGTCTCTCGTGTATTCCTGCATTCTGTTGTTTGTTCTTGTATAAAAAGCTTCTTTCAAAACCACTCGATGTCAGCCCACCGAACGAGACACTGTCTGTGTCGGTCTGCTGAACGCCGGCTAGAATAAAATCTCTCATACCACGAGCGGACTTCTGAACTGGTTTTTGATAAATTCTTCAACAATAGGAACCAGGGGAAGGGAGTCCTGTTATATGTCAAGAATACTCTGAAGTGTAAACAAATTACCTGGCCATCTGGGATTAATATTGAATGTGTTGGGGTAAATATTATACTTTCTCCTGAGATGACATTTACTGTTTTGTGTGTATATAGAAAACCTACTGCCAAAAAAGATTTTTATGACCAATTTAAAGCCGTTCTTAAGGCATGTGATCATAAAAAAGAAATTATAATCCTTGGCGACTTTAACATAAACTGGGACAGCACAACAGATAGGAAAAACCTGAAACATCTAACTCAACACTTTAATCTCTCTCAACTCGTAGATAACCCCACCAGAATTACCACTCGATCCAGGACCAGAATTGACTTGCTCTTTTCAAACAAGCCAGAACGAATCATTAACACCCATATCCATGCTGTATTGATGTGGTACCATTAGGAAAGAGAACAGGCAAACATTGATCAAAATAACACTGGTGGTCCCCGGACCATTGGTTGAGAACCACTGCACTAGCACATTTACTGTTAGCTATTCAGTGGACTGAAATAACATGCCAATTTACTTTACCATTCAGTTTGAAGATGGCAGAGAGAGAGACACTCACTGCAGAGCCATGCATAGGTAAGTCGGCTTAAAACATAAAACAAGCAAAGTCTAGATGCTATTGAATGGGGGTGCCTGCTGTGTGTACTGTACTGGGGCTTCACAGTACTGGACAAAACATCATTACCTCACTTTTTAAGCCAAATATCTCTAGCACTACACAAATGGGTGTGTAGCAACAGTGGAGAATTACAGCGTAACGTGTTTTTGTTTGTTTTTTTAACTTGCGGTGTTTCGGTGCTGACCAACTCAGCCTTGTTGGATGCGCTTAGACTGAACTTGTCTGGCGGAATCCCTGGGTAAAGTATACATTTAAATGACTCACTAGTAGTGTAAAAAAAACTCACATTAGAGAAATGTGAGTTCCACTCATATGGAGCTATACACATTCATGATTAACTTCCCTTTTCCTTTTGAACCAAGGAAAACGAACGGTGATATCCGAAGGGGCCAAAGAGATCCTCAAGGCGTTCTACGAAAAGGGAATGAACCATGTTGGCTCACCCCTGATCAGAGAGGCTTCAACAAAATTGCTGTTAAGCAATAATGTCATAGAGGTTTGTTTTATGGCTATTAAGTTAACAAATGCCAAATGTTGCACCAGTGCTTGCAATAATGTAACGTTGCAAAAACCTGCACGAGGGAATAGGGAATTTGTATTGCTAATGTTATCAGGCATACACACTTGTTGCATCTTGGCATTATTTGTCTTTTTGAATCATATATGTAGCAGAGACTAAATGTGTAGGAAAATAATGTAGGAACTGAATTTTCATTGAAATACGCATAAATATATACTACAGTGACCTCCAGAGTTGTTTTTGTGAGAGTATTTTACTTCCGCATCTGAAAAAGCTGAACCGGAAGTGACGTCGCGGCAGGGAGTGGAATAGGAAAAATAATGGATCTTAATGTTAGTTGTGACACTGAAGAGGTTGTGAATGTGTATTCACACCAATATGACGGGCCACAGCCTTATAATTACGAACCCGTTAGGGCCCCCGCGTTCTTTTGATTGACAGCTGAAACTCGCTTTTTAAAAGGCTGATTTATGGGTCCGCGTTACACCAACGCAGACCCTACGGCGTAGGTTACGCGGCGCAGGCACTGAACGCTGCGTGCGCCGCGTAACCTACGCCGACGATTTTACGCGAAACCATAAATCAGCCTTTATTCACTGCAGCACCCGCCCGTGCGCTCCTGAAAGAAACTCCAAAAATAACTCCTAAAAGATGGGTGAGTACTTGTAATCTGTCTACGTTTTGTACTTTCTAAACAGAAAACAAGCTTATTATTTAGTCTCCTTCTCGGTAACGAGCCCGAGTCCCCCCCGTGTCCCACCACGGAGCTGCCGCGTTAAACCGACACAGCCCTACGCCGTAGGGTACGGCGTACGGTGCGCCGCGTACCCTACGGCGTAGGCTCTGCGTCGGTGTAATGCAGTAAACGGTGGTCAAGAGCAGAGACCATTTATTTAATAAATAGCTTGGAGAACAGATGGTGGATCATCTGTAGTTCTGTAGTAAACAAAGGTTGCACGTCAGACTCAGAGCAGATTTGTTTTTGTTTTGGAGCATAATGTGACGTTCGAAAACGCAAAACTCCGGTTCTCTCTGTCTACACGCATCTACATAAACGGAGTTTTCAAAAATCTTCACTTTGCCCGGAGTTTTTTAAAACATTCATTTATTTGCGTTTTCATGTGGATGACAGGTCCAAACGTAGGAAAATATCTTCGGTTTAGCAGATACCGGCTACGTGTGTACGGGGTCTGCGCAGTCAGATGGGGCAGAGCTGTGGAGACGTCTCCCTGGTGCTACGTCATATGACGCGGTGTTCGGAAAAAAAGCGTTTGTAGGAGCTTCGCTAAAATCAGCCACTTTTTCCTCTGAATACGTGCCCTTATGTAAAACATATTAAATCCTACATTAACTTCTCACAAAGTCATTTTCACATAGGGTCAGGTATAATTTTTGAAAAAACCTTAACCTGCAGTATGCTCTTTAAAATGAAGGCATCTGATTGGTTCTTTCCCCCCTGCCAAGCCTCTGGTCCTCTGACCAATCCGTGCCATTCGGACCGCAAAAAACAGATTGGTCAGAGTTTTTACAGGATTAAAGCTGTCAGAGAGGTCGGATTTTTTTCTTTCCTTTTTCTGAACACATTATTCACTGCCCTCCAATGGTTTGAGGAGAACAACCCATTTGACCATGGACGCGACAAAGAGATGCTTGTATCTTTCTCTACAGGATTCACAAGCACAGCAGATGACCCAGTCAATGCTGAGAGAGCAGCTGAAGTAGGGAGAGAGATGCAGAAGAAGCTGGATGGACAGTCAGCGACATCAACAATGGAGGTGAAGTCAAAGGTGCAAGCCCTCTCTTCTCTGAGAAAGATCCCTAAGATCAACGAAAAGAAGATAAACCTTGACTCACTGAAGTTGTTTAACCGACTAATCATTTTTGCCCAACGGGATATGACGGTTGAGACAAGCTTGGAGTATGAGCTGACTCCTGTCCCATTGTCCCTTTTCAGCAACAGAGATCATAAAATGAACAAGGCAAACAAAGCAGGCTTTTCCAAGTCTAGCCTGAAGGAGTTGACTGATTAACTTGACCTCACTAAACAACCCTGCTCCACTTTGGTGGTTGATGGTGGGTGGCTTCTTTACATGGTGAAATGGGAACAAGGTCAGACTTGGCAGGAGATTGCCAACAGTTACCTAAGCTACCTGCAGCATCTTGGACCTAACTGTCAAAAGATCATTGTGGTCTTTGGTGGCTATAACAGATCGCCAAAAGATCATGACCACATCCGACGTACCAAGAAAACATGCTGTGATCTCCAGATTCGACCAGATCTGATAGACTGGACACCAAGAGCAAAGTTCTTGGACAACAGCCATAATAAGAGTGAGCTCATTCACCTCCTCTCTTCAACATTCCAGAAGCTTAGCATCACCGTTGTGCAGAGTGACAATGATGCTGACACTTCAATTGTGAGAGAGGCATTGGCTACTGCTACAGATGGCTCGGTTGAGGTCAGTAACATTTGTGTGTACATGCAAAGTATATTACTTTCATTAGCTATGACTATGAGTTATGCAGCGTCCACAGTTATGCGGTCGGTGTTCCGGGCCATCGTGGTGAAGGAGCTGAGTCGAAAGGCGAAGCTCTCGATTTACCGGTCAATCTACGCACCTACCCTCACCTATGGTCATGAATTTTGGGTAGTGGCCGAAAGGACGAGATCGCGGATACAAGCGGCCGAGATGAGTTTCCTCCGCAGGGTGGCTGGACGCTCCTTTAGAGATGAGTTTCATACGCAGGGTGGCTGGACGCTCCCTTAGAGATGAGTTTCCTCCGCAGGGTGGCTGGACGCTCCCTTAGAAATAGGGTGAGGAGTTCGGTCACCCGGGAGGAGCTCGGAGTCGAGCCACTACTCCTTCACATTGAGAGGAGTCAGCTGAGGTGGCTTGGGCATCTGTACCGGATCCTCCTGGACGCCTCCCTAGGGAGGTGTTCCAGGCATGTCCCTCCTCCCTAGGGAGGTGTTCCAGGCATGTCCCTCCTCCCTAGGGAGGTGTTCCAGGCATGTCCCTCCGGGAGGAGACCCCGGGGAAGACCCAGGACACGCTGGAGAGACTATGTCTCTCGGCTGGCCTGGGAACGCCTCGTACTCCCCTCGGAAGAGCTGGAGGAAGAGCCGGAGGAAGAGCTGGAGGAAGTGTCTGGGGTGAAGGAAGTCTGGGCATCTCTGTTGAGACTGCTGCCCCCGCGACCTGGGAACGGATAAGCGGCGAACGATGGATGGATAGCTATGACTACTTTAAAAGTGATGGCATTGATGAGGAATACTCAGATATTGACTCATAAAGCATTCCACAAGGGGGATCACTGTTTGCTCTGACTAATGTGAAACGAATCGTAATAAATGCAATCTTATGTAAATGCAAAAAATGGTGTGGCAGTTTTTCCACTAAGGAATGGTTGTAGTGAAAAACAAATGCTATAAATCAACTCAGAATCATAAATAACCCCTAGTTTGACCAAATTAAGCATTTTCGATTTTTCAAAAATCGGTTATTGGTACCCGGACTTTGTTTTTTATGAGGTTTCCCCCAGGAGTTGAATTTCAACTTTTTAGGACATGTTATTAGACACCTTTAGAAACACATTGGTGAAGAGATTTCTTGGTAACGATTTAGTTCCCAGATTTTCAGACGCTTCCCTTACTACATTCATTTTTGTAACTCACAACAAATGTGTTCATTATACGGGTCATAGACTAGCCTGCTCACAGCCCAATAAGATAAAAGTTCATGCGTAAACATGCAAGGATATCAAAGACTTAGACTCGTGTTTGTTTAATTACTCCATTTATTGTTTTCCAAACAGACGATGAGATAGGAGGGGACACGCGGTCTCAGCCTCGTGTCACAGACTCGGGGGATTCCCCCGGCGTCCCCGGTGTCTTCGGCGTCCCCGCCGGTGTCTCCGTCGTCATGGGGTCCCCCAGTGCGCCGCCACCGCCGGCTGCTGATGTCCGCCCGATCGGCCGTGTCCTCACCCGTGCTGTGCTTGATTCACAAGAGGACATCGTGAGAGCAATCGGCGGAATCACTGATCGCCTGGACCAACTGATTGGCGTACTCACAGACATTAGTAAAGCATTAAATGTATTGGTCAATAAGTGAATTCTGTGTCCTTGCCTCTTTATATGGTTGAAAGCACATGTTGCCGGGCCCGAATGGCCTCCCGGGTAGGATGTACATTAAAGGGTCCAGCGTCTGGTTCGTCTGGTGGGGGGATATGCTGTTCTGGCAGTGGTATTGCGTGCCGGTGTGCCACATTGTGGAGGACGCTGCATGCCCTCACAATGCGGCACACCTTCTCAGGTCGATATAGCAGCACTCCCCCAGTCCTGTCCAGGCAGCGCCACCGTCCCTTCAGCAGGCCGATTGTCCTCTCAACGACTGACCGAGTACGAGAATGGAGGTCATTGTACCTCGTCTCTTGGTCAGTCTGGGGGTTGGTGAGAGGGGTCATCAGCCAGGTTTTCAATGGGTAGCCACAGTCACCTGGGGTCAATTGAAAGCAGACAATGTTACTCGACAAGTAGGTAAATTATGTGCAGAATGTATGTACAGTTTCCATTTGTTAATTTTATACACCACTTACATGGATCACACACTATTGCTGTAAATTAATGCAGAAGCGCGCCGGGGAAAAGGCGAGGCTGATAGTCATTTCAAACTTTACGCATGTGTCTCGAACTTTACACATGTGTTTATTGTAGTGCTGTCCAACTTAACGCGTTAACGATGCGTTAACTTCACGTCCTCTTAATGCCGACAATTTTTTTAAGGCATGAGATTAAAAAAAAAAAAGGTGCAACATTTCTGCCGCTCGTCGGCACCCGTAGCCTGAGGAAACATATGGTGGATTGAAAGATGGAGAATGAAAAGGGACTTTTGAACGGTTAGTTCACTTTCAAAAAGATGCAGATGGTTCGCTGGACAAGACTAAAGTTATTTGCATGTACTGTCGTTTTGAAATGAATTACCATCGAAGTACGTCGAGTCTCAAATACCTGCAGCCAAACAGAGCGCCGCGACCCTACGCCGTAGGCCCTGCGTTGGTGTAACGCGGAACCATAAATCAGCTTAAAGAGCGCAGCCCTCCGCTCCGCCCCCCCACCTCGTCAAAAGCAGACAACGCTGTAGCAGCTTGCAAAAAATGACCAGTCAAATCAAACTTTTTGTTAAGCGCTTTTCTTACAAAATAAAAAATGCAACGCAAAGCGCTTTACATAAAACATAAAACTCAATAATGCCCCCCTGCACACACGCGCGCACAGACGGGCACACGAGTTTATGGCTGAGCACTGAGGATCAGGTGAGGAAACGGTCTGCACTTTCTAGGTGGAGTAACACTCCCTGCTGTCACATGTGCACTTTATTTGTTTGTAATTTATTTTTTGTATCCCCCCGTTTTGATCCTGCTTAGGAGAAGGGGATATTTTTTTAGCCTTTTATTTTCCTCCATATGTTTATCAATGCATATGGTTCATTGTTTTACATTGAGCTGCTTAAAAAAAACAAGGAATCTTAAGTTAGTCTTTACAAGTGTAAAGTTGGGGACTACATTGTGTTTGTATTTATGAAGGAATGTTACATTCAGGTCAAAAGCTTTTTTTGTGGAAAGTTGAATAAACATTGGCATAAAGCAGCCTATTTGCCCTTTCTCAGGTTGTTAACAGTATTAAAAACATAAAAAAAATACCTTGAGGTAATTTAGAACAGCTCAAAATGTGTGAATAAATTAATCGCAATCAATCGCATAGTTAATTACAGAAATCATGGATTAATTAAGATTAAAAATTGTAATCGTTGGCCAGCACTAGTTTATTGACATAAGTACTTTACACACAGATACAATCAGGGGCTTGTTGGAAAGCTCCGAAGCTGTAGTTTAACCAGCAAATCACAGCAAGTCACTAACTTGAACCACTAACTAGTAATGATGCTGTGAAGACAGGATGATATTTGGGGGCGCACATGCTCAATGCGCATCTGGGGGATTATTATTAGGACAATTAAACGGATGAATTATTTACTCACCAAGAAGCCACCCATCGCGCACGGTGCCAGCTTGTAGTCTGTTCCCAACCATGCTGTTAGTTAAAATGAATGAATCGTGCGTTGAACCAGGCCACCTCGCCACAATGTTTAATAATTGCATTTGCGCATCACATATTATCTGTACATTCATGGAATAAAAATGCTTCCTGTTAAAGTACACATATTCATCCAGTGATGGTGCTTTTATAGCAATGTGTGTGCAGTCGATAGCTCCGATTACATTAGGAAAACCGGCTCTAGCTGCAAATTGCGCTTTAATGTTGGCCTGTTCAACTGCATTGTATGGGAATTTGATATACCTGGCTGACATGCGGATAATTCCGTCCCACACAGCTGGCATGGCTCGGCTCAGGGTCGACTGGCACAGTCCCGATCGGTTGGCCAGCTCCCTCTGGAATGTCCCTGTTGCTAGGAACCCCAGTGTGGTCAGCACCTGTGTGGGTACCGACAATGCATGGCTCCTCGCCGTGCCGCGCTCCAAGACCAGCCGCAGCTCCGCGCACAGTTCCAAGAAGATCGCTCTCGGGAACCTGAAGCGGCTGATGAGCCAGTCGTCATCGTTTGCCAGTAGATCCTCTCGCTCTCTGAATATTCTTTCTCTTCTTATTAAGCCATTTGCGATGTCTTCTAACAGTGCTAAGGCAGCATCCCCGCATCATCTCTAAGTGTCGCCAACGGACCAATAGCTGTGGAAACGTGCGTACGCCAGCCATGAAGTTGGCGTCGGGCACCGCGCATTTCCACGGTCATTTCACTCTTGATCCATCTGAACGTTTGCGTGGAAAAGGGCGTACGCCACGTTTTTGTGCGTACACACCCTTTGTACATGAGTCCCCAGTTCTGTGGCCTCTTCTATGCTGGGCAGAGACTACAATACCGAGACAGCACAGACAGCTTCAATTCTAACAAATATTAGACACTAGAAATCTGACAATTCCTACTGGGAAACCATTAGTAACATAATAGTAAAATACTGGTTTAAGTTATTCATCGGGACCACTTGAGAAGACTGACAGAAAATGTAAATGTATTGCGTAGTATAGGACTAAAATTTCCCAACTTTATTGGGATTTTGTTCACTGATCTTTTTGTGAATTCACCTTAACAGTGTGGTCCATTGAAGGCTGCTTGAGATCTTGCTCCAGCACCACACTAAGGGCTCTGATAAAACCATGTCCGGGGTTAGGGTCAGCTGCAAAGTACTGGCGCATCAACACATAATCCAGTTGAGGCGGAGAGAATGAGTGGTCTGCAAACAGCTGGAAAAAGAACTTTTTCAAAGGTTAGCCAGACGGTCAAAAGGCAAAGGCTCCTCAGGAACAGTTTGTATGGTATCACTGGATAACCACAACTCTGTCTGTTTAGGTACTGCTCTTCATTTATGTAGCCTGTACTAGCAACATCTGCTACCTTGAAACGTCCCAGTACAACCAGTAGCTGTGTTAGTGAGGGAAAAGGCCAAGGGAGAGCAGCACTGAGTAGAAACCGCTGCCAGTCTATCAGCTCATAGTCATCCGTTAGCAGAGAGACAATCTCCACCCACTTTGCTTCAGTGTTGCCCATCCAGGGTTTTGGCACAGTGTTTCTACCCATGTCAACAGAGACCAACTCTTTGAGCAAACCGAAGAATGCAGAGCTGGACATGACACCTGATGGAGCAGCGCTCCACAGCTGAGTGATTCCAGCTGAACGATAGTTGGTGTGGACCCTACTGGTATCTCCAGAGGAGGTGGATGGAGAGGAGGAGCCAGACTTTCCACCAAGAGATGGTTTTCATTTATAAAGAAGTCAGACCCGTCCAACACCAGCTCATACTGCAACGTAGCTCCAGCCTCTATGTGGTGGCGAGCCACTTCTGATAATTGGTCAATACACTTCATTTCTGCAAGATACTGTGCTTGTAACCAGTTTTCCATTTTGTCAGAGATCTATTGTGCTCTGCATTGCAGAGGGTGTCTCCAGGCCATGCCTTTTCACCAGCTCAATGTGCACCTTTGCTCTATTCTCCTCATTATTCAGTGCAGCTGGATATTCTTGAAAAAATGTCTCTCTACCTTCCTGATACCTAATCTTCACTGAGCCATCGTCATCATCTCGGCTCTTCTGCCCGGAGCGAGGCTTTGTTCCCTCCCCTGCTACACGTCATTCAGGGAGCCAATCAGCACAGAGCCTCATTATGATAACCTCCCCTCCCCTCAAAATCCAGCACAGAAAATGAGCTTAGAAGGGGTAAAACTAGAGACATGGCCCACAGGCTGAATTTCTGTTTTATGTAGAAAAAACAAGCTTTAGATTGTTTTTAAGACATTCAAGGCCTGTTTAAAATATACATTAAATGCCATAATAGGTCCCCTTTAAGAGGTCTTCTTCAGGCAAATGCACAAAGAAACACTGGCTCAGAGCTGTGAAGCACGTCTGCACTGTCCGAGGAGCGAAAGCAGAATGAATATATATTAATGTAATAATATATTAACGTAAGCTCCTCCTGCTGCTCTGTCACTGGATCTCCTCTATTTGATGTTTTGAAAAACATTTAATCATTTTTATAAAAAAAATTAAATAATTTTAATGAAAAATAAATAAAAAGATTGTTTTAAGAAATAAAATAAACAAGAAGGTCTTTTAAAATCGAAAACAACTAAAGAAAATGTGCCAAATGAAAAGGTTTGGAGGGTCCCTGGGTCTTCCTCAGGCTTGAAACAGTAAAAACTGTGAACAGGTTTCTGGGGAGAGAGATGTTGTCGCTCCGAATGCCAGAAGCAGAATGAGCCTCCTGGTGGCTCCGCCTTTTATACCCTCTGTTTTTAACCGTCTTTACCGGCTGTTTTACCAGCAACTTTACACAGAAATGATTAGTGTCTTAACCCCTTGAATACTGAATGAAATATAATTTTATTATTTTAAACTTTTTAACCTTGTTTTTGATCAAATTAATGTAATGTTTATTTTAATTACTTATTTTAAAACAAAGAACTTTAAACTTAGTTTTTTTTTTAATAATGCCATACCTTTACCGGCTGTTTTACCAGGAACTTTACACATAAATGATTTAGTGTCTTAACCCCTTGAATACTGAATGAAATATAATAGTTATTTTATTATTTTAAACCTTCTAACCTTGTTTTTAGGCAAGGCAAGTTCTCTATCGTATTGAGACTATCTCTCCACTCCGTTACATATTCCATATGTACGGGGATTGATCCCCCTGCTGTCAAGGTACGTGGATATTTCTTTAAGACACACCGGCTTGCCCGGCCACGCCCTAGGTTTACCTATAAAGCACCTGTGCTGGCGTGTAATCAGTGATTGTTTGATCTCCACCTGAGTCAAGGTGCAAGTGTGAGACGATCCGTGTTATAGTCAGGTTCCTTAGGTAAATTTGTAGGATGAAGACGGGGATTTGTAAAACTATATATTTTTGGAAACCTTATAACCTAACGAATCAGAAAACCAATGTTGCCATTTTTTTCGAGGTCGTTATAGTGGCCATCTTGGATCTTTAAAAATGGCTTCTTTCAAAAACGAATTTCTCAATATTTTGCCTCCTAGATGACCTAAAATCAAGATTGGAGTGGTTAAATCTGCATTCTGAGGCAAGGAATTGGGCAAGGAATCCAATGGAGGTGTTTTCCATTGTAAATGAGCAATCTATGGGTTGGCAATTAGCATTATTACATGATTAAAGGTTATTTTCTGGTAATCCGGATATGTATATCATCCAAACAATGGCATAATTCACAAACACTTTATCACAAATGTTAAAAGACAGGAAACAACTTGCCCATTTGAGGGTCCTTTAATCAAGCATTTAACAACAAAAGGTGGCACTCTTTTCATCGCACATCATCATGACACACTATGACATCATCAGTCACTTTGACATGAAATTCGGGGGATGTAGGACAAAGTTTGGGGTCAAACACTAAAAGCTAGCCTCCCCACCACACAAAAAACCCAAAACAACTATATATAAACTATACACACAATATCCTCTGTACATTGAATGTTCAATTATTTCTCATTCCTGATATGTCTATATTGCAGCATATTCAATGTCATCATCACTGTCACTTGCATACATGATATCACGACAGTCTTCTTCATTCTGGCAGTCAGAGCTACACTGACATAGTTCTGTGCAGGGGAGCCCCACTGAATTACAAGAACATCTGAGTGAAGAACAGTCTGCTTTACACTGACATCTGACCATTTCAATGATGGCCTTTGGTGCAGGGAGGAGCTCAGTTGTGACTGGTTTTAGCTGGCCGTCCTTGTCCTTGTGGTAGCCGTTCTGTAGTGGATCAAGGAACTCTTGCTGAGCGATGTCAGCCTGACCCCACACACGGGCTTGGACATGAGCCCTTAGGACATGCTGCTTGAGAGCACCAAGTGTGGGTGGAAGCTTCTCACTTTCTGCCATGTGCTTGCAGAAGAGATGCCACCTCAGTTCAGGGATGTTGTCAATTTGGATCCCTTTTGGAGAGTATACAGTGCAAACAAACCTAGCTAATGTAGAATGGAGATTCTCTGTCACTTTCTTAATCTCAGAAAGCATTTGAAGAGCCTTGATTGCATGGTCATCAGCTTTGAGGTAGATGCTAAACCAGGTAGCTTTGCCTATTCTAGAAAAGCGTCCTGTGTTGTCTGCTCCTGTAAATGCGTGAAACGCTGGCAAAGCTTTTGCTCGAGCTGCACCAAGAGCATTCCATATTGGCTTCACTTCCAAAATCCCAGATGCCATGGAAACACAAGTATTTTCCAGCAAGATTTCATAATTTGCAACAACCAACACAAGTACATCTGTGTCCGGGGAGAAGAACATGAGCTGTGCACTGGAGTGGTTTCGACGTGAAGCCAGAACTGCATGGTGGATTAACAAGGTGTCTGCTTCTTCGTGGTTGTTGTCTTCAAAATTCAATCCACTGTTGCTCTCAGTGTGAGCTGCAGCAGAAGCGATGACAAGCTTGGGGGACTCTTGGCTGTATTCAATCGTCTTTGACGCTAGGTACTCTGTCAGATCCGCTTTTGATTGGTCATGTGAAAGTAAGCGGCTCATCGGAATGCTCTTAATGTTTGTGTTGTCCCTGATTTGATATTGAATTGGGTCCTTTCCTTTTCGTCTTTTCTCTCTTGTGAGGTGCTTCAAAGAATCAGCCTTGTATGTATCAAAAACCAGAATCACCTCATCGTAATCTCTGGTTAGGGACATCAGTCTACTGTAGAACCATACACTTAAATCTTTTACTGTGACTACTGTTGGTGGCTTCTTTGTCAGCTTTTGGACAACCACCATGCCATCCACAAGAGCAATTTTACGACTAGGACTGGATCCCAAAGTTTCAGTGGTCATTGAGGCTTCACCTGCAGCTTGTAGTTGATCCAGGTATGTTGTTACTTCCTCTGCCAGTTTCTCACCTCCTGTGTCTGTTTGGTCCTGTTCTGCTGTGTGTTCATCTACCAGCTCTTGGCTCACAGATTCTGTTTGGACCTGATCTGCTGTGCCTTTTCCCAGTTTTTCCAAGAGGTGGATCAGCTTTGACTTGTCCATGCATGGAAGTATATCCCCATTGGGTGTGAAGAGTGCTCTTGGTGTCTGTGTGAACTCATAGTTGCCAACAGCCTGTTTCTGGTCAATGTGTCTGTTTGATCGGGCAAGAACCAAAAGTCTTCCGTACAGATCTTCGTCTCCTTCAGATCAACAGCTTTGTCTCTGATCTTCACAGTGGATTTCTTGTTGCCAGACATGAACATTTTGTTGTTTTCCTTCTTGACTGGCGCCCAGAGGCTGATGTCTCCATTGATTCTCTCTGACACATAGTCTTCGTACAGTTTCTGCCCAGTTTCATTGATGTCTAATATCTGTGGGACATACTCCTGTGGGACATAAGCATGTGTGATGAAGTTGTACAACTTGTCACCCTCAGCAGTAACTGGGTTGCCATGACTCAGTATTGCAGCCTTGATTTTGTCAATTGCCTCATTATCTCTTCTGATGTTACTTAAACCTAGTCCAGGATGTTCTGTGTTCGTGTCAGTTGTTCCAATTTCAAACTGACTCTTGAACTCTCTTGACAGGCATGACAGTTCTGGGGTAGCCATGAAAAATCTCTGTCTAGCATTGGCATTGTTGGAGATACCAATCAGTCCGGTATGGACCTTCATCTGCTTGTTGAGATGTTCACATGCGTGGTCTGCACCTATGGACACAAACGGAATGTCACTTCTGGTGACTGACAGATTACCTGCCTCCAGTTCCTTCCAGGTCTCGGGGTGATCAGATTTGAGATCATGCATATCAGCGATGTATCTGGGCCAGAGTCGCTTATATTTTATCCTGTCAAAAGCTAAGAACAGCTTGCAGAGTCCTTCTGCTGCTTGCAGATGGAGTGTCAGATCAGCATTGCGAGATGCAGCTATGAAGAACAGGACTGTCTCCACTCTGTGCAGGTAGTTCATGATAGACCTGAACATGGCGTTTGAAGCTCTCTGTGTTTCCCACTCATTGAATGCTTCCACCACCTCAGCAGTAGTCAAGACATCACGGAGGGTAGCATTGGCTTGCTTGGTAGATTCAGCCTTTGTGAATTTGTTCTCCTCAGAACAGGCTGCCTCCACTTGCTCTGTTGCCTGACAGCAGTGGTCTTTCATCTGTGGGTTCTCTCTGAAGAATTCCTCCAGTACCAGTTCATACAGAGCTACATATGAGTAGATATGGGCCTGTAGAGAACGCTTATAGTGTGAGCAGTTCAGGATCTGTCTTGTTGTTGCTGCACCATAGACATCAGCTTCTATCCATGCATCATCTATGCCTGAATTCTCTATGGATGTTCCAAGAGCTCTCAGAGCAGCCATGACGGCATGGAGTTCACCAAGTCTGGGGACAACTGTGCGCTTCAAGTCAGGCCTGGAATCATACAACTGCACAACTTTCTCATAGAGTGCCATGTCAAATGAGATGACTGTAGGATGTTCTTCACCAACTGCCAAGCGCCTCAGCTCACCTGCCTGCAAAATCACAGTGAGAAGGGTTGACCATTCATGAGCCACCTCTGGAAGCAGTGGTAAAGAGCCAATCTGAGTGATGGGCAAACTTGAGGACAGTAGTGAATTGTAGCCTGCCCAACATGGAATCATGGAGGGGTTCTCTCCAGTCTTCTGCCTCGAAATTGCATAAGCTATTATCCATCCTAGGTGGGTCAGCTGATAGTTTGCAGCGATGCCATCTTGGTTTACTGCAAACTGGTTTGTCCTTTTGTGCGGTTGTGGTTTGGGTTTGTCACAATGCATCATCTGTACATGGTATGGCGTGACCGACAGACTATTTGCCTCTCCGATGGTCAAAGGTGGGGCAATTGGTTCTCCAGGAGCATTAACTTTCTGATATACTGCCACGATGGTTCCGTGAGTAGTGCCTTTGCCATCGGCAGTATCTTCAGAAAAATCTGTATTGTCCGCAGCAAAGAACACAAACGTTCCCTTCTTCAGAAAGGGGGGTACATATAGGCCTTGGAAGTGTTTTGTGTTTTCGACCACAGCATTGGCAAGGGCAGTTTCCAAAAGCAGGGTGCGGCCATATGAGACACAATAGCCCTGTGTATTCAGAAGACTCATCAACTTTTTGTTTCGTGTGTCATGATGCACATATTAAGTGAACAGAGAATATACACCTATATAGGGATATTTTTATTTTATTGGGAATATATGGACCATCCTACAAAATACCATAGAAATCTCTGCATGTCTCAGTCAAACCAGCTACATTTGGACCAATAATAACGCCATTTGATCATGTAAAACAATGTAAGATATGATTAAAATGCAAAATACCCACCCATATGTCTCATTTACAATGTGATCAGCTCAATTGGTTTCCTTGCCCCAAAAATATAATATTTAACCATTGCAATCTTGATTTTAGGCCATCTAGGAGGCAAGATATTGAGAAATTCATTTTTGAAAGAAGCCATTTTTAAAGATCCAAGATGGCCGCTATAACTACCTCGAAAAAAATGGCAACATTGGTTTTCTGATTCGTTAGGTTATAAGGTTTCCAAAAATGTATAGTTTTACAAATCCCCGTCTTCATCCTACAAACCCATGTATCTGAACATAGTGAACCGGACTATTACAGAGAAGTGTGAGTGTGAGGGTGCGTGACTCCACTTATCCACCGTAGCTGTGGTGGGCGTCTGTCTCCGGGCAGCCTCCCTGGATTGCTGTTCCCTCCTTCTTCTCCAGAAAACGCACAGAGACGCAGCCGTGATTCCATTCCGGCGTATTGTCCATGGTCTCGTGGGTTGACGCGCCCGGGTGGATCCGCGCTGTTATTCCGGTCAGGAGACCGCGATTCATCCTCCCGGCGTATTGCTCATGCTGCGTGAGCTGACGCGTCCGGCTGGACCCGTACTGATCCCCGGTCTCTCCCGGCGTATGGCCCATGGTTTCGTGGGTTGACGCGTCGGGCTGGACCTGTGCTGATCTCCGGTACTTTCCGGCGTATTGTCCATGGTCTCGTGGGCTGACGCGCTCGGTTTGGATCCGTGCTGGTATTCCGGTCAGGAGACCGTGATTCATCCTCCCGGCGTATTGCTCGGTTCCGTGAGCTGACGCGTCCGGTTGGACCCGTACTGGTTAAGGGCCAGTCGTGCGGCACCCGTCTGCCTCTGACACGTGAGGAGACGCCGGTGTGAGAGCGTTAGTCCGTGTTAAGCGCCGGCTGAGTCCGGTCGGCTGACGGGGACGTCCTCTCCTCTCTTTTTGTTATAAGTGCAAAGAAAGAAAGAAGAAAAGAAGGAAATAGGCTATCAGGAAAAAAAGCAAAGCCTCCCATATTGGCGCAGGCTTGTCGTGTACCTGAGCCGGTGTAAACAATCAGTGACGCTCCAGGCGCTGTCGGCCCCGCCCCCTGCGAAGGAGCGGAGTGATCGCGCAATCATGGCGGCCCAGCAGGGACGAAGCTCTTGCATGGGCTGTGAGGTTTCCATGCCTCTGGAGGATGGTCACGTTGAGTGTATTGAATGTTTGGGACCTCAGCACGCTTTTTTGGCCAGAGAAAGCCCACAGTCGTGCATGAATTGTTTTATTTTTTCTGCACGTACCAGAGAAGCCCGTTGTAGATATTTCTCCGGGAAGCGGGCAGATTCCCCTCTTTCGGAGATGCCCAAACAGAAAGTTGGGAAGTCGAGGGCTGAAGCCACACGAGGGCAGGGGGAGTGTTCAAGACCCTGGCAGGGCACTCTGCCTCCCCCTATGCCTACAACAGTGGGCTGGCCTTGCGTTGACCCCCCCCCCCCCTCTGGGGTTGGAGGAGGTGGAAGACGAGGTCGACGTGGAGACAGTCTTTTCTGACGACGATGATGACCTGTCTTGTGGGCAAAGTGGGGTCGGCGCAGAAGATGGAAGCTCTTCGACCCCACATTTCAATGAGGTTATTGGCAGGGCGGCCAGGGCTCTGGGTGTGGCCCCCCCTGACGACCTTACGGCGCCCACCTCTCGGTTTGAGGAGGTCAGGGAGGTCCGCCCCGTACCGGTACGGGTGCCCCTCCTACCGGACTTCGAGGCAGAGGTGCTGCGGGAGGAGTTGTCCTCCCTCCGGGAAAAACACGCCATAAGGGAGGTGAAGTGCGGGGACCACCGGGCTGGGTTTTTCTCCCGCTACTTCTTGGTCCCCAAGCGGGATGGGGGACTTCGCCCGATTCTGGACCTCAGGGTGCTCAACAAATATCTGCGGCCCCTGAGGTGCAGGATGTTGACGATCCCCAGGGTGCGGCAGGCTGTTACCATGGGAGACTGGTTTGCCACTGTGGACCTCAAAAATGCGTACTTCCAGATACCCATCTGGCCGGGGCACTGGCGGTTTCTGAGGTTCGGCTTCGAGGGCAGACGGTACGAGTTTCAGGTCCTGCCTTTCGGCATATCCCTGGCTCCCCGGACATTTACCCGATGCATGGATGCGGTCCTCGCGCCCCTGAGGTTGCAGGGGCTCCGCATCCTCAATTACCTCGACGATTGGCTGGTCTATGCGGCCTCGGAGAAGCTCTGCCACCACCATGTGGCCCTGCTCCTGGAGCACATTCAGGCCCTGGGTCTGCGCCTGAATTACAGGAAGAGCAAGCTCCAGCCTTCTCAGGTGACGTCCTTCCTGGGTACGGTTCTGGACTCCAGGAGGGCGGTTATCACGCTGACCCAGGAGAGGCAGCAGGCCTTCTCGGCCTGCCTCGGCCACTTTCAGCTGCGCTCTCAGGTCAGCTGGGGACTCTGCCTGATTATTAGTCATGAATTGGATATTATGTTCCTCACGGAAACTTGGCTTGATCTGAATAACAGAGAGATTGTTCTTAATGAGTCAGCTCCACCTAATTTTGACTACATCGACGCCCCCAGAGTTGGTAAGAAAGGGGGAGGAGTAGCTATTATTTTTTCTGATGTGTTTCAATGTAAGCAGGTATCGTTTGGAGACTTTTCATCATTTGAATATCTTGCTGCGGCTCTGAAATGCTCTCCTATCATCTTACTCCTGATTATATACAGACCACCAAAATACTCTAGTAGTTTCTTTGATGAATTTTCTGAACTTCTATCCATAATCTCTATAGAAGATGACTGTATATCTATTGCAGGAGATTTTAACATTCACATAGACAACCCCAGTGATAAAAATACCAAAGAATTAAATAACCTCTTTGACACCTTTGGACTATCACAACATATCTCTGGGCCCACTCACAACCGGGGCCATACCCTAGATTTATTCATCACTAAGGGCTTTGAGTCATTGTTTGTATCAACTATTGATGTCGCTCTGTCTGACCATCTCTGCATTTTTCTTGAAATGAACATCACCCCTGTCACTCTTATTCGATCACAAACCGTCAAAAAGCGACACATTAATGAGAGTACCAGTACACTGTTCATGGAGACTTTCTCCCTGACCCCTACCCTCCCCTCAGCCTCTGTCAACGATCTGCTATATAATTTCAATTCTAAAACCCTGAATGCTATTAATGCTGTAGCACCTGCTAGGATTAAATTAATCTCTGGTAAGAAAAAAGCACCATGGAGAAATGCTCTCTCTGTAAATACCAAAAAAAAAGAATGTACAAAAGCTGAGCGTAAAAGGCGAAAAACTAAACTCCACATTTACTATGAAATCTATAAAGAAAGCCTTCATTCGTATAATCTGTAACTGAAAAACTCCAGACAATCCTTCTTCTCCAAAATTATCAATAAAAACATCAATGACGCTCTGAGTCTTTTTGCCACTGTTGATAGGCTGACTAACCCCCCCCACAAATTGCCCCATATCATCTCTCCACTGTCAAATGCAATGAATTTGCGTCTTTCTTTAGGGATACAATCAAAAGCATCTAACTATCAGTGTGTCCACCTCAAAAAGAAATGTCGCTCCAATGCACCTGCAGAAAAGTAACTTAATAAACATGACCCAGTTTAATGCCATCGACCAGAAAAAACTAGATGAAACGGTCCAAGGCCTTAAGTCCTCATCATGCTGCCTTGACCCCCTGCCAACAAGCTTTCTCAAAAATGTTTATAGCTGCCTGGCGACTTACTTATTGCAGATAGTTAACACATCCCTTCTTACAGGCATTTTTCCAAAATCCCTCAAAACTGTAGTTGTTAAGCCCCTGCTAAAAAAGTGTAGCCTTGATTCCTCTTTAATCAGCAACTACAGACCAATATCAAATCTTCCCTTTATAAGCAAAATACTTGAAAAAATTGTCTACCAACAACTCAACTTCTTAACCTCTAATGATTTCCTGGATAATTTCCAATCAGGTTTTCGACCCCGTAGCACTGAACCCGCGCTCACTAAGGTTACAAATTACATCCGAATGAACACTGATCTATCTCAATCTCAATTCTAGTACTACTTGATCTTAGCGCTGCTTTTGATACCGTTGACCATGAAATTTTACTGGACAGACTGGAAAACTGGGTTGGGCTTTCAGACACGGTCTTAGAGTGGTTTAGATCCTATCTGCAAGACAGGAACTACTTTGTTTCCATCGGCAATTACACATCTGACCCAACCAATATGACATGCGGGTATCCCCAAGGTTCAATCCTAGGCCCTGTTTTATTTAATCTCTACATGCTCCCATTTGGCCTAATTATGCAAAAAAACAGAATAGCTTACCATAACTATGAAGACGACACCCAATTATACACACCCCTCTCATCGGATGACTATGCTCCCATAGACTCACTGTGTCAGTGCATCGAGCAAATAAATGACCAACTAAATAATGACAAAAAAGAGATAATTGTCTTTGGTTCTAAAGAAGAAAGGCTCAAAGTTACTGCACATCTTGAATCCTTATCTCTGAAGCCAAAGGACCAGGTAAAACATCTTGGTGTTATTATTGACTCTGATCTGAACTTTAACTCCCACATCAAGTGATAAGAAAATCTGCATTTTATCATCTGAAAAATATAGCAGAATTATAGAAGAATTAGAGGCTATATGTCCAAACAACACCTAGAAAAACGTATTCATGCTTTCATTTCTAGCAGGTTAGACTACTGCAATAGTCTCTTCTCAGGCCTCCCTAAAAAAGCTATTAAACAACTTCAGCTCATTCAGAATGCTGCTGCTAGAGTTGTAACAAGAAACAAGAAAGCTGAACACATTACACCAGTTCTTAACCAGTGTGTCATAGAATAGATTTTAAAATACTCCTACTAGAGTATAAATCTCTTAACGGGTCAGGCCCAAAGTACATCTCTGAACTGCTTCTACACGATGAACCCCTTAGACCTCTTAGGTCATCAGGGACTGGTCTGCTAACTGTTCCTAGGACCAAAACAAAGCATGGCCAAGCCGCTTTCTGCTATTATGCCATATATAGCTGGAATAAGCTCCCGGAAGACCTTAGATCTGCCCCAACTTTGCCTATTTTTAAAACTAAGCTAAAGACCCTTATGTTTACTTCTGCTTTTAACTGCTGCTAAACCGCAGCACTTTTTATCAACTGTTAGCTTTTATTTCTTATTTCTATTTTAATTTTTAAATTACATTTTTTAATCTTACTGTAAATGTTTTTATTGTGTTCTGTATGATGTTGATTTTAATTCAAGAAGCCTATTGGAACGTTTTTATGTAAAGCACTTTGAGTTGCTTTGTGCACAAATTGTGCTATACAAATAAATCTGACTTGACTTGACTTGACAGGATGAGATCATATCATATTTAGGCAGAAACAACTTTCCATCAACTGCATATGGCCTTCAATCAATTTTTGGCAGGTAAAAACTGTCCGTTTTTTTATAGTAGGCATAAAAAATAATATTAGATGTACAAAGCACATCCAAACATGGGAGGAAATACTACGTAGGGCCCAGATCAGATTTAAAAAAAAAAAACAGACATATTGCAAAAGTGATCAATTCTTTATTGAAAACACACCCATAAATCACATTCATTATAGTCTAATTTCCAAAGACAGGGCTAAACAAAGGCATCAGACATACCAAGCACATAGAGACATGTCTATCACGTCATTGTCACGGCTGATTTCGCTACAAACTACACTTCTTTTGGGCACAAATGTGATAATTACGTAACAACAAACGTTACACTTTCTAAGACACATACCTTTGCTATGATTGCGGACGTACAGGTGTGTGTATCTGCATATTATGACCCTTGAGCTCAATGGGCTGTTATCCCCCAACGGGCTGCTATGCGCGCTCCCGCGGCCGCAATCAGATTCTGGCAGGCAATCACTTTTTGGCACAACACATGTCGTCCGACAAATGTTCAGCTCAAAACGGAGCGCTGCGTCGCTCGCAGCCAGTTTGGACAGTCCAATAGAAAATAAAGCAAATGGATTTGTTTTTGTCACTGACGCGCACTCGCGTCGCATGCAGTTTTTGCATGCACCCCCAGTGAAGACAGATAGCTGGTCATGAACTTTCTGCCATATGATGTCACGTCCACGTTTGTCACGGGATTACACATTTACTGTCAGTGTTTGCTATATAATATATAATATTTGCAATATACTGTGGACATCTGAATAAAAATCTCATAAATAGATTGAATCAAAGCGCTCTCCAGCTCTGCGTCTCATATACGTCTTTTTCTCCTCAGATCATGCCGAGCACAGAATCTTCTGACGCTCATTTCTGAGCATTGCAGGAAACATCTGCTGCAACGTGCAGGAAATGTGTTTGTACGTCAAACCGCTGTGGAACAAGTCCTTAATCAATCTTTAAAAAATAATCCTTAATGTGTTGTTCCAGCGCCGCTATGGTTGCCATGGTTACCCGAACGGTCCGTGTATCTTTTGGTTCACTCGGTTGTAAATGCCAGCTTCCGGTGCACGAATATGAATAAACGGTTGTTTTTCGTTCGTTTTTTCGTTCCTGTTGACTAGTGATTTCATTTTTCTTATATGAAATAGAAAACGAAAATAAAAGCGTATATTGAATCTTTGTTAAATCATATTAACACAGAAAAAGAAAAAATGCAGTGTAATTCAATATTTGTTTTTTGTTTTAAAAGGAAAATAAAAAAAAACAATCGTTTTTTGTTTTTTGATTCCCACTCATGATGGAAAAATCCAATGACCAAAAGATACACGGACCGGTGTATCATTCGTTCTTTCCATTTTCAATTGCCAATCAAAAACCAAAACATGAAAAAGTGACTGGTTATTTTGTTATTTGTTTTTTATTATAACACAAAAAACGAAAAAACATTTGGTTTTTCATATTTCAATTTTAGGCACAGATCAAAAATACGAAATCGAAAAACGGGCCACAGGACTGAATTTGATTTTAATATTTAATTGGTCGGGTTTACGTGACCCAGAAGTTTGGTAAGGAGCTAACACGACAGGACCAGAAGTCAGTCAGCCCGCCATCAGCCATGGAGATTTACGTGTTGTTTCGAGGAGCAAAGCGTGTGACTTTGAAGGAGGAGGACATGACAACCGAAAAAATCAGCAGGATTTTCCAGGTAAATTTTTCACAAAGAACCTTTTCTGTGAAATTGCACTGTACTTGTAACCACCAAACGAAGCCTAGCCCAGTGGTTCCCAAATGGTGTGCACACCGAGACGAGATTTTTTGTGACAGCTATATATTATTACTGCTTAATTACATAACTTGTCTTGGCGAGGCACACTCGTTGCCATGTGTGGTATATATTTAGTTTTGGGAAATTGCGATGTCTTCAAAGTGTGACGGGTGGGAGCTGAAGTTGGCTGCAACTGACAGCAAGTAGTTAACGTCAAATGTATTTCCATTGAAACGGGGACTAACACTAGCAAAAAACGTATACTTGGAGAGCGTATTGTTCCACATTATGGATTCATTTTGATAATATATTTTTTTCTTATTGGTGTTGAATGCATATGCAATTTTACAAATGTTCAATAGAACTTGGAGAAAATATTTTTTGATTGATATTAATATTTTGTTAATAAATGATTAATGATCAACATAGTTGTCAAGTTTTATTTAGTTTAAGTAAATTAAGATACTGTAAACATTTATGGAGTGGTGACAGTGATAACACGTGTTATCGAAGCTATTTTGCATGAATACTGTATGTATACAGGTGTGCCTTGAGATTTTGGTTTGGCCTTTGGTGTGCCTTAGGCAAAAGAAAGTTTGAAAACTACTGGCCTAGCCTATATTTTTGCATAAACCTCTCACTTTACTTTTTCAAAAGGTTCATGGCCCCAGTCTCTACATCACTGATGATACCAATGTTGCCATATTTCCTGGGAATGATGGTCACTTCAGCACTATTGAGCTCATAGTAAGGGGACATTATGAAGTGCATGGAGAGAGCAACGATGTGGGGGAGCCATCCGGTGTGCCTGGACCATTGAACCCTACCCGCTTCTCCTTCCGCCGGCCATCCAGTGCTGCTGCGGGTTCTGCTTTAACTGCAAGACCTTCTGCAAGAGCACCCATGGCAAAGGCATTCCAAAGGTGACCAAATACTTTAACACATCAGATAAATGCATCAGGCCAATATGAGAGTATGTCTCTCTGTCTGTCTCTCTTTCTGTTCTAAAAAACACTTTCATCTTCAGGAACGTCTTCATTGCTGATCTTGTGGAGGGCAGATTGGAAACCAGCAAAACACTGACAGTTCGATTCTTGGAATTTGAGGCTTCTGTCATGGGCATCACAAGTAAAGTCAATGATGCCCTTGAACAAGAGGAACCGGTCATTCGGCCATGATACCGAAAGACCGGTTATCACGGGATTACACATTTACTGTCAGTGTTTGCTATATAATATATAATATTTGCAATATACTGTGGACATCTGAATAAAAACCTCATAAATAAATGGAATCAAAGCGCTCTCCAGCTCTGCGTCTGATACGTCTTTTTCTCCTCAGATCATGCCGAGCACAGAATCTTCTGACGCTCATTTCTGAGCATTGCAGGAGATCCATCTGCTGCAACGTACAGGAAAATATCTTTGTACGTCAAACCGCTGTGGAACAAGTCCTTAATCAATCTTTACAAAATAATCCTTAATGTGTTGTTCCAGCGCCGCCATGGTTGCCATGGTTACCCGAACTGCAGCGTACAGAGCCATTTCCGGGTCACGTAAACCCGACAAATTAAATATTAAAATCAAATTCAGTCCTGCTAGAGTGGGACGGGGTGGTACAGAACAACTTGAGAATTGTCACAGGAATGCCTGTCAAATATCCAGAACTAAGTTCACTCGGTTGTAAATGCCAGCTTCCGGTGCACGAATATGAATAAACGGTTGTTTTTGGTTCGTTTTTTTGTTCCTGTTGAGTAGTGATTTCATTTTTCTTATATGAAATAGAAAACGAAAATAAAAGCGTATTTTGAATCTTTGTTAAATCATATTAACACAGAAAAAGAAAAAATGCAGTGTAATTCAATATTTGTTTTTTGTTTTAAAGGGAAAATCAAATAAACCAATCGTTTTTTGTTTTTTGATTCCCACTCATGACGGAAAAATCCAATGACCAAAAGATACACGGACCAAAATAACCAGTCACTTTTTCATGTTTTGGTTTTTGATTGCCAATTGAAAATGGAAAGAACGAATGATACACGGATTCCCGGACCCTGACCAGTGTCCATCCCTCTTCCTCAAAGCCCCTCATAGTGTACAGTACGAGGTTATTGGGCTTAAAACAAGCTTTTTTTGTTCTGTGTTTTATAAAGGAAAAAATAAAAAAAAATCTAATTTGTTGTTGAAAGAAAAAAAAAAAATATATTAAAGATTTTGTTTATTACAAGCTCTGAGCGATGCGTTTCGGTCCTTAAAAGAACCTTCTTCAGGCTGGCTTGTAAATTCTTTACAGGGTTAACCTAACCCTATCCCAGCTTAAGAAAACTATCTAAAAAAATTAAATATTCTGGGAATCTTAATCTTAAACTGTAAACCATAATCAGCAATATTAAAATAATAAAAGGCTTGCAATATTTCAGTTGATTTGTAATGAATCCAGAATGTATAACATTTTTGTTTTTTTAATTGCATTACAGAAAATAAAGAACTTTATCACAATGTGGAAAAATAGAAGCTAAAGATCCAGGCACTCGAGACGAGGTGGATAAAAAGATAAAAAAGATAAAGATGAATCCTTTTGATTTTGGTTTCATATTGTGTAGTGTTTTTTTTTCTTTTTCAGACCTGTCTGTACACAGGTTGTAGACATTTTCTGCTCATATCTGCGGCGCTTTTTTTGTGTACTATATGGATGTTTTATTCCAATGATTATTGGTTGTGATGAGTTTTACTCCCCATACCACCTTAAAATGTTGCTATGGTTCACCTGTGTTTTGGCCTTGATGAGTGATTGTTTTCACCTGTGCTCATTACCACACCTGTGGTTATTTATACAGGTTCCTTTTCTCTGTATAGCTTTTGCCCTGATGAAGGCCAGATAGGCCGAAACATGTTGGCAGCCCTCTTCTAATAAAGGCTTTTTTATCTTTTTATCCACCTCGTCTCGAGTGCCTGGATCTTTAGCTTCTATTTTTCCACATTGTCTCTCGGGTCCGATCCAAGAGCACCATTTTACAGCGGTCACACCCTAATGAGCACCTGGTCGACTCTTTTTCTATAACTTTATCACAATATTCAAATTTTCTGAGACAGTCCTCTGTGTGTGTGTGTGTGTGTGTGTGTGTGTGTGTGTGTGTGTGTGTGTGTGTGTGTGTGTGTGTGTGTGTGTACACACATACACATCATATCATAAACAGTATAATCATTATTATATATACCAGGGGTATTCAACTAGATTGGGCCGGGGGCCACATCTGCAAAAGGACTGTATGGAGAGGGCCGCATAATTTGAAAATGTGGGGGTTTTCAAAATGTATTTTGCACTCAAAGACGAAGACTTATGTATAATATACATTTGAATATATCTAGTTTACATATGAATTATGTATTAATTGTCTCCAGATTTAGAAATTGTGAATGTTATATATAATATTCAGATAAAGAAATATTATTTTGAATGCAAGTTCATTTTGAAACCATGCATTGTGCAAACTTAATGAAATTGATATTCACCTACTTTTAATAAAACACGCCATAATGACAAAGCACCACTTTCCACCAAGATTTCCTTATTGGAATATTATATTAAGCATTGAGCACAAGCATTTCAGTCCATAGTAGCCAGTTTGATGTTATAAATAAGCAACCAAAATATTAACCATAAGCTCCTTTATTAATGACACATCTGTGCATTATATCAGCAAAACTAAACAATCACGAATTATAGGAGGCTTAGAAGTTCCATCTGAAATGCAAAGTCCTCACTTATTCAAATGAAAAAAATTTCAGGCCAATCCTAGAATCCTAATGATGTAAACTAGTCCTCGTTACAACGGAGGTTAATAATAATGTGACAAACATTAACACTGTGCAACACTGGCAAAAAATCTGAAGTAAAAAACATCTCCAACAGAGATTAACATGTACAAACACTATGCATCGTTAACCAACTAAAAAAAGGCTACAAAGCATCTTAAACTTAAATGCGATATGCATTCTCTGCACACATTACAAATAAAAATCGCACCTTGTGTGAACACATTCCTGGCATGTCTGTCTGCCTGTCTGTCTGCATGTGTCTCAAGGCTGCTCGTCAGCCAGCGGTGTGCAGCGGGCCAACAAAATTACGCACAGCGCAGCGCAGCGCAGCGCAGTTGGCACTCTCTCAAAAACAATTTAAATAAAAAGAAAACAGCTCGAGCTCGGAACTGAAGTACAGTAGTCCAAACTAATGTGTGCCATATTGTCCAATGTCCATCACTCATTTACAAAAAAATAAAAAATAAAAATAGATTTACCTGACATGACATTCAATGCGAGAAGTTGCATTTGCGAGACATTGCCAGCTTGTTGAAAACCGGACGGTGGGAGGTCAAAGCAAGCTGCATGCAGTGATTGAGATGATCATCCGTGAGTCGGTTGCGTTTTATCAAGTTCATTGTTGAAAATCCAGACTTCTTTTTTCCCCACTTATTCCACCGAACACCGAAAGTGTTTTTTTTGCTATTTTCGGCTGAACATTCGGTGCATCACTATTATAACACCAGGGGCCACATAAAAGCTCCTGGCGGGCCGCATGTGGCCCACGGGCCGCCAATTGAATACCCCTGATATATACCATTTTATATACGTACATTATGATGAATCCCCACACAATCACTACCTCATGTCTCCTCGTCCCTGTATTTGGCAAAAATCTTTTCTTTGCATTTGCTTTTGAACCTGTAGATGGTTGGACATTTAGAATTAATTAAAATCTCATGGGACATTTCTATTAATAAAACATAATTTACTCATAATTTTTTTAAATTCCTAACTATTATACATTAAAAATGAAAGCCTCATGTTTTTAGGATAAAATTTGGAGGTGCCATAAGGTTTTGGAAGTTAAAAATATAAACTAGGAGCAGAGGTTATATAAGGAGAGGCGACCTCTTTCCTTCATTTGTGCTCAAGTCAGAGACGGTGAAGGTGAAATAAAAAATATATATTTTACATTGGAACTCAGTGTTTTTTTTCTTTTAAATTCAAAGACATTACAAAATCACCTTTTAGAAAACCTTCAAATAGAATTTATTTTATTTTACTTGACTTTAATATTTAAAACCAATTTTCATTTTACAGGAGGAGCTTACATTAATATATTATTATATTAATATATATTATATTCATTCTGCTCTCTCTCCTCGGACAGTGCAGACATGCTTCACAGCTCTGAGCCTGAGCTCTGTTTCTTTGTGCCTTTGCCTGAAGAAGACTAAGTTGAAACGTTGCACTGAGGCACACATTTATTTGAGTTGGCACACATTTGTTTTATTGATTATTAATCACTTTTTTCATTTTCCTAATTATTTTTTAATTATATAAAAAAATCCTAATGGTGATGAATGACTGAACAAGCGTCATTGGGAGCTGCCCGGACAGACCGGACACCTCCTGTCTATGGGGGACAGGTTCCTTTTCCTATCCCTAACCTTAATCCCATTCGTCTTAAATTCAAGTCTTAGATTTATTTAATTTAAAAACAGGGTTAAAAAGTTTTTAATCTTAAAATAGACATGGCATTGTTTTTTTTTATTTATTTAATTCGTCTTTTTTAAAAACAATGTTCAAAGTTCTTTATTTCGAAATAATTAAAATAAACATTACATAAATGTAAGGTCTGCTCCAACTGTCACCTCCTTTAAATCAGGCCTAAAAACATTACTGTTTACTGAAGCGTACTCCTAAATTAAATACTTACCTGCTGTACTCTACTGCCCTAATTTTTAACAACTTGTGCTTTTTATTATTTTACCTTCTTTTCTCATAATTTGATTTCATTTTATTTATTATTTACTGTTTAATTGTGTCTTGCTGCTTTTAATGTTGATGTAAAGCACTTTGAATTACCTTGTGTGGAATTGTCCTATATAAATGCACTTGCCTTGCCTAAAAACAAGGTTAGAAGGCTTAAAATAATAAAATAACTATTATATTTCATTCAGTATTCAAGGGGTTAAGACACTAAATCATTTATGTGTAAAGTTCCTGGTAAAACAGCCCGTAAAGGTATGGCATTATTAAAAAAAAAAAACTAAGTTTAAAGTTCTTTGTTTTGAAATAAGTAATTAAAATAAACATTACATTAATTTGATCAAAAACAAGGTTAAAAAGTTTAAAATAATAAAATTATATTTCATTCAGTATTCAAGGGGTTAAGACACTAATCATTTCTGTGTAAAGTTGCTGGTAAAACAGCCGGTAAAGACGGTTAAAAACAGAGGGTATAAAAGGCGGAGCCACCAATTGGCTCATTTTGCTTCTGGCATTCGGAGAGAAAACATCTCTCTCCCCAGAAACCTGTTCACAGTTTTTACTGTTTCAAGCCTGAGGAAGACCCAGAGACCCTCCAAACCTTTTCATTTGGCACACTTTCTTTAGTTGTTTTCGATTTTAAAAGACCTTTTTGTTTATTTTATTTCCAAAAAAAATCTTTTTATTTATTTTTCATTAAAATTAGTTTAAAATTCCTTTTATTTTATTTTATTTATAAAAATGATTCGATGTTTTTCAAAACATCAAATAGAGGATTTCTTTCCTTCTTTTTGGAAAGCATTTTTGTTATAATTATATTTTATTCATTGATTTTCATTTAAAGATCCAGTGACGGAGCAGCAGGAGGAGCTTACGTTAATATATTATTACATTCATATATATTCATTCTGCTCTCTCTCATTCAAGTCTTAGATTTATCTAATTTGAAAACAGGGTTAAAAAGATTTTAATCCTGGGATTAAAGTTCTCCGTCTCTAGACGGATTTCCGTCAATTGGAAAATGAGGGGGAAAAAAATGTCTATCCAATGAAATCATGTTAGGCATTAAACTGACGCTGTTGTAAACCAATAAAGCTGCCAGAGCCTTGGATTAGCCAATCAGAAACAGAGGAGGCGGTGTTGGATCAGTAAGGGAAGTCGGCAAATCAGATCCGTAACTTCGGGATAAGAATTGGCTCTAAGGGCTGGGTCGGTCGGGCTGGGGTGCGAAGCGGGGCTGGGCTCGAGCCGCGGCTGGGGGAGCAGTCGCCCTCCTCTCCCCGCCGCCGGAGGCGCGGCCGTCCGGCCCGCCTCGCAGGGCCTTCGTCCAGGCGGCGTTGGCGCGTCGTCGGGCAGGGATTTTCGCGGGGCGGTGTCCGACAGCCGCGTGGAAGGCGGACCGCTGGGGGGGATCGAGTACAGCGGTCGGCGGCGGCGACTCTGGATGCGCGCCGGGCCCTTCTCGCGGATCTCCCCAGCTGTGGCGCCCATCGGGGACCCGTTAACGCGGGCCCCCGGCGGGTCGCCTTTCGGGTTGCCAGCTTTCAGAAATAGAAATAAGGAACGCCTGATTTCAGCAGCGCAGTGGCCAAAAAAAGGGACATCCCCAAAACTTCTAAACTGCATAGAAATGTATTTATTTTATATGAAAAAACAAAACGCTTTGATTTAAAGTTATTCTATGCAACTTCCTAGAGCTAGCAAGATTTGAAAGTGGCGCTTCCTCTAAGCCCCGCCCCCACCCACGAGCGCTCCGTCCAAAGCCTCGCCCCCACAAACACGAACGCGCATACGATTATTAAACATTTTGGACAGCACATTTACAGCAGAACTACCCCATGTCTCATTCACCTGTAAGCGAGGCCGGTTTTAGGGGGGGCAGGGGGGGGTTGTGCCCACCCAAACGTGCATCCTAGTTAGAGAAATAACAGGAATAATCGTTCAGTTGTGGCTACAAGCACCAAAATTGGCACACATACTCCTTAGGGGTTGCTCTTTTGATAAAACCATTGTGCCAAAAAAAAAAAAAGATGGCGGCCTTTTTTCAAGAAGGCCGCCATCGAATATACAGTAATATTGCATTTCGCAACAAAATCCAATAGAGTGGTCCTATTGGAATGACTTTGGCGTCAAGTCATAACCTTTTCACTATGTAGAATCTAAATTTGGACCCATGGACTTACTCATTGGCTTTCTTGTACCATACATCAGTCTCAGAATCCTAATATTCTGCCAAAATACTGTATAGGTTTTTTGTTATGTTTGATCCCAGTAAAATTGATGGTAGTGTATAGCTTAGAATTTTTGGAGGTCGTGTGTGTGTGTGTGTGTGTGTGGGGCAGGACTCCACTGTCCTCGAGTAGAGTTCCAATAGACTTCAGTCTCAATATGCAAGCCTCCAAACATTAGGACAAACTTGTCCTCACCATAGATTTCCGACCAGTGCCACTGGACCTGCTTGACTACTGCATATATTGACTGGTCAGCAGCACTCACTGGCACCTGGCCGGGGTTTAGTAATGTCACTATCTCCTTGATCTTGTCCATCACGTGCTTGATTGTAGCAACCGAGTGGGCCTGATCTCGCAGCAGAGGCAAAAATTATGTAATGCCGACCTCAAATGGCTTTCCTCTCTTCTGTGAAGCATGGTGGGGTGACCAAGTTACATCCACCGGCCCATCTGGTAAAATTACTTTCTCCAGCAACTCGTACTCCATTGCCAGATGTGGCCTCAGCAGACTGGTGTATGTGGGTGTCACACCACTCTGGGGAGGAGAGGGTTTCTTCTTGGTGAAGAAGGCCGGCCAGACATTGGTGAAGGTGTCTGGAAGTTCAGGAACTCTCTTCACCATCTCTTCTCTGAACTTCAGCTTTCCACAATCTTAACCTTTGTCTTCTTATGTTGGGTGCTGAAAAACAGAGATGATGGTTCCATGGAAAGAAGTGGTTGCTGTTGTTGCAGTGAGGTTGTAGTCTATGTTGTCCATGGCTGATGTTGTGAACAGCCCTTTCCGCAGAACTGGTGGACAGACCAACCCGTCTTCCATGTACTTACTGACTGTTGCATCTCCCAGCTGTGCAGATATCTCTAGAACCCTGTTGTATGGAATGCTTATGCCATGCTCATTAAGCATGTCCACCAACTTTTGCTTTCTGGTCTTTGCGTAGATGGACATCCCCATGTAAACAGGGAATGGGGTCTCTCTATTTTTGGAGTGTCTGTGAGTTGCACTTCCTTCTTTGTACTGTGTGTAGCAATTGTACTGAAGCAGCTGAGCAATTGCTTGATCGGTCTTTGATGCACCAAACCTCAGCTGAGATTTGATGTCTGCTCTGTGTTCAAGCATGGCCACAAACTGAAGAAGACTGTGTGGAATGGCCTCCTCAATGCAACTCTCATAGAAGGTTCCATCAAATGTGGACTTGTGGTCCAACATATGTCTTCGCAAAATGTTAGCTGCTTTGCTAAGAATAATAGCTTCACTATAATAGTCAGAGGCTTCTGACAAGACAAAGCCTACCTCTTTCTGGAAAGCCAAAAGAACATCCCTTCCCTGCTTGTGAGCCTCCAACCAGTTTTTCCTTCAGTCTTGTGGAGTTGACAGCAGGTGCATCAACACCCAGCTCTTTCAGGCGCTGGGCATACAGGTGAACTATGTCTGTAAGTCGGAAGACTGAAGGACCCTCACCAGATTTAGAGGTCTCCACTAGATATGTGACTAGCTCTGAGAATGCCTGTGGGTGGTCATCCTCTTTGGTTGCATGTTCCTTTTCCAGTCTCTTGGTGGCTCTGAGGTAGGACCTCTCTCTATTGTACAAGTCTACCAAGCATGCAGCATGGTATTGGAGTTCCTGTGCAACAACATCTTCACCACTGAGTCTTGCCATAAGTTTTCCATCATTTAAAGTCCGGGCACATTCATTAACCCTCTTATTGAGATTCATTGTCATAGCCTTTCTGGTCTGTTCAGAGGATGCAAGTTCTTTGTCACATATGAAACACAATGAGCTTTGAATGCTGGTTCTGCTAAGCTTGGTCTGGCATTCCACTGACTGAGCACTTTCTGCCTTACGTTTTGAGGTTCTCACTCTTTCCAGTTTTGTGTTGTTGAACATAGCATGACAACTTTGGTATTGAGCCTTGTTCCTCCTCAAAGTATCTTCAATGCCACCACCTTCATCAAGTCTGTCTGGATCAACTTTAATAGGCATCTCATTCATTGCATGAAAGATGGGAATATTCATTGCAATCATAGAGTACCCATCATGCCGTTCTGATTGTCGTGTGTGTGGTGATGAGAGCTCATTACCATTTTTCTCTTGGCAAAGACAACACTTGCTCCAGTCAGTCAATTTAGGCAGTCCTGGATGTATATTTGCCATTTTGATTTTGATTTAATTTTGATTAATCAAGATTTCACAGTGTGATGATGTGTATTTATTGAAACAAGGCCGAGGGGTTATCCTTTTACCACCATTATGCACAATAAGGTAGGGGATACAACTAGGTTCGACAATAACTTATACAATCTACACCTAGCCCGATCGTTCATTTTTCAAGTCCATGAATAGTCATGCTTAGCCCCCTTACCCTTGACTCGGCTCTCCCACGCTGGCACACCCTGTCAATTCAGACGTGGCTGTCTAACTAAACATCAAACCAAATGTAAACTACACTAGCTAACTGATGTGGGGCTTATTAGACAGCATTTAGGACACTGAAGCCATTACTTAGTTACACCAAACTAATGACTCAGCTGATACTGAACCCCATGCTGAGTTTCACAGCAGCGGTGCCGACAGTGTGCCCTGGCTGTGCATTGACATCCGCTCTGTTGAGCTGCTACATTACCCTACCCCCCCCCACCACACACACACACACACACACACACACACACACACACACACACACACACACACACACACACACACAAAGGCAAATGTGGTTTATGAGATCAATTTGGCATTTTCTTGCATGGTGGTGGTTTACGGACCCACACCTAACGCAGCATCCAATGAACATAAAAGACATATCAAATTTTTTTATTTGACCTGCAGAACACAAATCTGACTTCAAAATCATAATTTCCCTTTTAGAACAATATGTGACATATCACAGGCTTACGGGGTCAGACGAAATGTGGTTTGTGAAACCAACAGTGTTTATGAGGTCTGTTTACATCTAACACACACACAAACCATGTAATGGTTTAAGAGACCGACAGACATTAAAAGGTCTGTTTTAGATCTAAGACAGAAACACAAACCATGTAATGGTATAAGAGACCGATAAACATTAAAAAGGTCTATAAGAATACAATACTATATTTAACCTCTTAGAAACCCTTTTAAGTGCCTTCAGGGCGGAATTTCAGTGCTTCTCAGACTACAGGATGACAGTTTTGGCGCTTAAAAGTCAGGCCCCTGTTTCTAATGTTCTATTTTTCAGTGCTGGCTGTTCACATTTTTTGCAAATCAAACACTCCCTCTTCGATGCCAAATGTCCTTTGATTATGTGAGACTTGAAATGCCTCAGCACAGAATTTTCCTCTGCTTTGGTCCATGGTCTTCTTGTTTGGCCTTTGTGTACTGAAAACAAACAAGATGACATAATTGTCTATTAGTACAGTATGGCTGACTACATTTTTGTTTAAGCTCATGCATCTTTCCCTTTTCCAGTGCAAGAAGCAACTTGGAAATTTTTGCACTCTGTATGGTGGGCTCTGACGCGAACGGGCCTCAGCGCGTACAAAGTGCAAAATCGGATTTAGACAATAGGACAAATAAGGCATATTATTGGGTAAAAGATTTGTCAATCAAATCCATGGAGGGGGAGGCGTGGGAAAATATGGGCATGCTGTACTATTGGTCAATTAGCTGTCAAAAGCTGCCAGGCCATGTGGTGAAGTGTTGTGGCAGGTTGAATCTTGGGAAATGTACAAAATACGACTTAAATGATCGTTTTATACAAGTGTTTTGTCTAATTGGGAGTGTTGGATATTGAATCATGGTTTATTTATTGCATTGCTGCCCATTGATCACTTCATTTGAGTGATTTATTTTTTTTCCCACACCCGCCAGCTTGTACTTGGTATTGTATGAAAAAAAAAGAAAAGGTGATCAAAAAAAGACATGGGACTAATTGGTGTGGCTATTTTTAGAAACATGTGGATGTGAATGTAAACAAAACCTCTAAAGCTCTTTTTTTTTTGTCTTTCCATAAGTCGACTCGCTGGTTTGTGGCCTACATGGTGATGGAGACATTGCTTATGGGTGAAATGACACACTGTTACCTCTGAAACATTTTCTATTAAGTCATTAAACTTTATTTCTTCACACATGCTGTTCATGTGTTTATTATTATAAATGATGGTATATCATGAATGATTCTAATTACTGGTAGATTACATTATAATGCATAGATTGAAGGAGAACATTGAAAGTGTTGACTTGGAATAAGAAATGACACAACACACTGCTACTGCGATTCAAGGCACTTAAATGGCTGAAGTGCATTTATTCAAGTGCATTCTCATTTAGTAAACATTTTTCATGACAAGACATTTTCAATTAAGTGTGTGTGAGAGGGAGAGAGAGAGAGAGATGGTCTTCCTCTTCTCAGGGTGCCTCATCTCCTTCATGTGGCGGTCGACGATGCTGAAATGGCATAGTAATGTAACATAGTGATACAGTACTATTAAGTTATAACACTATTCACATGGCGATCAAATTTAGTGTACCACACTTACTATTTGCAGTAGCCGACATCATTCTCGACAAGCCACTTGAAGCTCTTGCTGGTGTACTTGCCAAAGGTCATCACCAGCTGCCCCAGGACTTGCGCCTCAGTTGGAGAGGGTGTGATGATCTTGCATTTCTTCAAAGCTGTAGACAGATGAATAAAGGGGGAACAAAATTAAAGTAATTATGCCTAGACAGTAGTGCAGTTGTAAGCACAGGGTTGTGCATGTACTCTTCTCACCTTCTTTGTAAGCCTTGTCTGAGTCTCTCAGCCTACTGTCCACTGACTCACGGTCCCGTGCATGTGTCGTAAGGAAGTCCTTGGCCTCCCTGGTCATCCCAAGCACACACTGCTGCCTGTCCTTGGGGAAGCTTGTGTCCAGGATGGACAGCACAGGTATCAGAAGATCCATTCTGTAAACACACACAGACAGACAAACACAGACAGACACTCGCTCTCACTCTCTCTCTCACACACACACACACACACACACACACACACACACACACACACACACACACACACACACACACACACACACACACACACAGCCAGCCTGTATAGTATAACCAGTTGTTTAGTTTACAGAGGGGGGGGGGGGGGGGGGAAGCACAGAGGCTGACACAATTGCATTACTCACTCACTCACTCATCTTCTCCCGCTTTTCCGTTACCGGGTCGCGGGGGCAGCAGCCTCAGCAGGGATGCCCAGACTTCCCTCACCCCAGACACTTCCTCCAGCTCCTCCGGGGGGAGTCCGAGGCGTTCCCAGGCCAGCCGAGAGACATAGTCTCTCCAGCGTGTCCTGGGTCTTCCCCGGGGTCTCCTCCCGGTGGGACATGCCTGGAACACCTCCCTAGGGAGGCGTCCAGGAGGCATCCGGTACAGATGCCCAAGCCACCTCAAGCTGACTCCTCTCAATGTGAAGGAGCAGCGGCTCGACTCCGAGCTCCTCCCGGGTGACCGAACTCCTCACCCTATCTCTAAGGGAGCGTCCAGCCACCCTGCGGAGGAAACTCATCTCGGCCGCTTGTATCCGCGATCTTGTCCTTTCGGTCACTACCCAAAGTTCATGACCATAGGTGAGGGTAGGGGCGTAGATTGACCGGTAAATCGAGAGCTTCGCCTTTCGACTCAGCTCCCTCTTCACCACGACGGTCCAGTACATCGACCGCATTACTGCGGACGCTGCACCGATCCGTCTGTCAATCTCACGCTCCATTGTTCCTTCACTCGTGAACAAGATCCCGAGATACTTGAACTCCTCCACCTGAGGCAGGACTTCTCCACCCACCCGGAGAAGGCATGCCACCCTTTTCCGGTCGAGAACCATGGCCTCGGTCTTGGAGGTGCTGATTCTCATCCCTGCCGCGTCGCACTCGGCCGCAAACCGCCCCAGCACATGCTGGAGGTCCCGGTCTGATGAAGCCAACAGGACAACATCATCTGCAAAAAGCAGAGATGAAATCCTGAGGTTCCCAAACCGGATCCCCTCCGGCCCCTGGCTGCGCCTAGAAATCCTGTCCATAAAAATTATGAACAGGACCGGTGACAAAGGGCAGCCCTGCCGGAGTCCAACATGCACTGGGAACAAGTCTGACTTACTGCCGGCAATGCGAACCAGACTCCTGCTTCGATCATACAGAGACCGGACAGCCCTTAGTAGAGGGCCCCGGACTCCATACTCACTCAGCACCCCCCACAGAATGGCACGAGGGACACGGTCAAATGCCTTCTCCAGATCCACAAAACACATGTAGACTGGTTGGGCAAATTCCCATGAACCCTCGAGCACCCTGCGGAGGGTGTAGAGCTGGTCCAGTGTTCCACGACCGGGACGAAAACCGCATTGTTCCTCCTGAATCCGAGGTTCGACTATCGGCCGTAATCTCCTCTCCAGTACCCTGGCGTAGACTTTCCCCGGGAGGCTGAGAAGTGTGATCCCCCTGTAGTTGGAACACACTCTCCGGTCCCCCTTTTTAAACAGAGGGACCACCACCCCGGTTTGCCACCCCAGCGGTACTGTCCCCTTCCTCCATGCAATGTCGCAGAGGCGTGTCAACCAAGACAGCCCTACGACATCCAGAGACTTGAGGTACTCAGGGCGAATCTCATCCACCCCCGGTGCCCGGCCACTGAGGAGCTTACGAACTACCTCAGTGACCTTGGCTTGGGTGATGGACGAGTACGCCTCCGAGCCCCAACCCTCTGCTTCCTCAGTGGAAGGCATGTCAGTCGGGTTAAGGAGATCCTCGAAGTATTCCTTCCACCGTCCGACAATGTCCCCAGTCGAGGTCAACAGCTCCCCACCCACACCGTAAACGGTGCCGGCAGAGTACTGCTTCCCCCTTCTGAGGCGCCGAACGGTCCTCCAGAATTTCCTCGAGGCCGACCGAAAGTCCTCCTCCATGGCCTCCCCGAACTCCTCCCAGACCCGAGTTTTTGCCTCCAAGACTGCCCGAGCCGCGGCCCGCTTGGCCTGCCGGTACCTATCTACTGCGTCAGGAGTCCCACCGGCCAACATAGCCCGGTAGGACTCCTTCTTCAGTCTGACGGCATCCTGTACTTCCGGTGTCCACCACCGGGTTCTAGGATTGCCGCCACGACAGGCACCGGAGACCTTGCGTCCACAGCTTCGAGCCGCCACGTTGACAATGGAGGCAGAGAACATGGTCCACTCTGACTCAATGTCCCCCGCCTCCCCCGGGATCCGAGAGAAGCTCTCCCGGAGGTGGGAGTTGAAGATGTCCCTGACAGAGGGCTCGGCCAGACGTTCCCAACAGACCCTCACAATCCGTTTGGGTCTGCCCGGTCTGTCCAACCTCCTCCTCCGCCAGCGCATCCAACTCACCACCAGGTGGTGATCAATTGACAGCTCAGCCCCTCTCTTCACCCGAGTGTCCCAAGACATGCGGCCGAAGGTCAGATGAAACGACAACAAAGTCGATCATTGACCTCCGGCCTAGGGTGTCCTGGTGCCACGTGCACTGATGGACACCCTTATGCCTGAACATGGTGTTCGTGATGGACAAACTGTGACTCGCACAGAAGTCCAACAACAAAACACCGCTCGGGTTCAGATCGGAGAGGCCGTTCCTCCCAATCACGCCTCTCCAGGTATCACTGTCATTACCCACGTGAGCGTTGAAGTCCCCCAGTAGAACAATGGAGTCCCCAGTTGGAGCACTATCAAGTACCCCTCCCAGGGACTCCAAGAAGGCCGGGTACTCCGCACTGCTGTTCGGCCCGTAGTACAAAGTTGCAGTTGTAAACATACTACAACTATGAGTAGGAGGGGGGGAAACGTTAGCGGAGCAGACGGAGCCATGTTGTCCACCTCGTGTTAAACAGCGGTACATAAGTAAAGTACGACGACGTTCAATTTAATTGAAGTGAAGTGTAAACAAGCCAGTAGATATTTTAGCGGGGGTCAGTCGCTAAAGTAATTAAATTAAGTAGTTGAAGTGAAAATCTCGATTTTGTGATTTTCATTTTTTCAACATTGTTCTAACTAAAAAATTAGAATTACGATCGATTTATCGAACAGCCCTAGCACATACGCACACAAGTCTTTGTGCTTAAGTATTGGTTCTCACTTCTGTCCTCATATCAAACAATGGCCTCAAACACTGAGTAGGCATACACACAAAACACACAAGAGTTATGGAACCATACCAAATCTTGAGTCATATACAGAAGCAGAAAGTGAACATCGTTTCAGGTCATGTTACTTCCTGTGTTTGAAGCTACACCGACAATTGTACTGACAAACCTCTTCAAGGAGCACTGTGGAAGAGACGACTGGTGTGTGGCCTGTAGATGGAGAGACGACGCCTGTAGATGGAGAGACGACGCCTGTGGATGGAGAGACGACGCCTGTAGATGGAGAGACGACTGGTGTGTGGCCTGTAGATGGAGAGACGACGCCTGTAGATGGAGAGACGACTGGTGTGTGGCCTGTAGATGGAGAGACGACGCCTGTAGATGGAGAGACGACTGGTGTGTGGAGGACAGGTTTCTCGACTGTAGTTGGTGCCATAGGCTGATGGAGAGGCAAAAAGGGAGAACCAGAGGAGAATGAAAGAGGGAGACATGGCAGAGTTATTTTAATCTGCTGCTGAAATACTGAATTTGCCGATATGAGACAATATGATGAATATAATTTCCAGAAATTGAACATCACTGATTCACTGTTGGTATGTGAAACTTCAACAGGTAACATTGAGGCTTCAAAGCTGTGATTCATAAGATCTACCAATTGATCACACACATCAAATATTATCTGAACACATTTGGCTAGAACTTCTACTGAGCAGACCCACAATATTTACGTTTTTCTCAATGATGAAAACCTTGTGAAATTTTATCCTATAACTGCTCGTAATTGAACCGCAAGTTTTGGAAACATCTTGCTCAACACATAATGATAAGTCAGTGCTGATGCTGCCATTACATCTTTGGTGTAGTGGACTGCTCGGATCTTTCACCTTTCTGATGTATTCAAAGTTCATACAATTACAAATTTAATTTGTGTGATGTTTAAGAAACAAAATAGAGGTATCAGCATCTGTGAGAATCCCTAATTAACATATATATGCCACAAGTATTAACTTTTACCATTACTGCAGACAAATAATTATATTGGTGACATCAATATGAGAATGAATTTTGTTATCTTCACTGTTGACACCAAATCTAATACCCATGACACGCAATATACTATCTGAACTAACACTTTTAAACCTCCTTTTGGAAAAGCATTTCAATAAATATCTGTTTATGCCAGTTCTTAGTGTAATAAACTAATGTAGGTGTATGTGGCATGAAAATCTTATGGATACTGCTTCCAGTAAGGGTTACCAAAATAACTACTTACCAAAGTCTTTTGTCTTTTGTCTTTGGAGTGAAAGCAGTATGTATGCCATACAGTGGTGCAAACTGTTAAAACAACAGAATACTAATGTTAGCGTTAATGTTGTAACGCTTCACAAAATTGTGTGTTTTTTTTTTTTTAACTTAAGGTGCATTGCGGAAGATTCCAAAAATGGCTGTTAAGTGTCCAATGATCCACAATCAACTTTCTGGCCGTTTGAGTGCACGAGGTACACTACATTTTTGCATACTTCTCAGTGTGAACGTACTTATGTACTCAAAATATTAAGTGTAAGTACAGAAGTATGCGATTTGGGAAACACTACTGAACTCTGCACAGTTCTACATAGTACACATGCTAGGGCATGATGCAGCTGCTACAGTGAAGAGATCTTCACAGATCCATGGGATCTAAGTAGTGCCGTATGTACACATGGAGGAACTACTGTATATAAGTTTGTCGACCGTGAGAAATGTCTTTCTACAAGCAAACAAAGTGTACATGTGTAATGCAACATGTCATCTTAGAATTTTTATACAAACCTTCTTAGCCCCCACCACTTCAACGAGGAAAATGGCCCATGACAAACTGAGCATTTTTCAAATGAGCCCAACTGCTCTTTCATAACATGATGTGTCTTGCAATCTAAAAGAAAACACACATATTGAAATGTATCATGTGAATACAGATTTGAACTTTTTTACTTATATATAACTTCCTCTAGCCTTGAAACCTAGCTTTGAAATGCCAGCTCAAAGCCTGTGAACTCGCATCTGGTTTCACCTCAAGAAATTAGTCTGGAAAGAAGCACATACGAGCAGCTTAGATCTGACAAGGAGAACTTAGTCAAATCAGTATATAACCAGGTTTTCAAATAAAAATATTTTCAACATTTATAAACTACTTTGAATGTTTTTTCTCTGATATGTTACTGTTGACACATTTTAGTTTAATTTGAATGTGAATTTGAATGTTATTAATTGATATCCCGGGGGGGTATCGGGCCTGTCCTGAGGCAGCACCGCTGTGTTAAGCAGTCAACAGCTAATCCACGGTGTAAACAATAGCATCATGGCTGCACACAAACTCCCCAGACGTGGTTATAATAAGCATGGAAAACAGTAGTAAGGCCGGAGCAGACACAAAGTCGCTAGTGTCCATAGTCCAAAAATATAAAATCCACCTAATAAATCCCAAGAAAAGTAAGATAAAAGATGGAAGAAAAAGGAAAAAAAGAAAAAAAAATCACTCAACAGTGAGCGAGAGCTGCTGTAACAGACCGCCACTCACGCAGCACCACCTTATATTCTTACTCCTATCTTTCCTCCTCACTCCTCCTGAATTCTCTTGCTTTCTTCTCTTTCTTCCTCTCTCTTCTTCAAAAGCTTAAGTAGATTATAATGAAAATGAAAATAATTAGATTGTGCAAATGAAGAACACACACACACACACACACACACAGGAACATCAGCCATTGTGTGTCTCAGTGCAGTTGTGGCTGTAAGTGTGAGTGTGCAGTACCTTAATCGTGTGTTTCGCCACCTCCAGCACGAGGCTGGCAACGTTCATCCTGACGTCTTCATCACGGTCTCTGAGGCCACGGCTGCAGGGAAGATCTCCACCCTCACCACCATTTCTGCCAGGCTGGCCGAGTGTTTGCTGATGTTGATCAGCGCGGAGAACACCTTGCTCTGGACGGACAGAACAGTTCTTCCAGAAATGACCCCTTCCACATTTTTGAAGAAATTAAATGTTTATTACTCCTTCATGTTTCCCTCTTGAAACAGCAGCATCTGTCTTTAAATATAATTCAAATATTGTTCAGATTTTTTTTTTAGGTTGCCAAAATGGGAGTACAGATATGTTTAAAAAATGTTTAAAAAATATTTTTTAAATTAGTCTTAAATAAAACTTAAAGCGACACTACGTAACTTTTCCACCTTAATATCATATTTCCAGAGTCATTGTGATGGTACATCAACTTCCAACAGGTTTAATGACACCTCTGTCATCATCTGAGGGGGTCTGTATCGCTTTCACTGGCACTATGTAACTTTGAGGAGCATGGTAGGAACCCTGCCACACTAAAAAACTACAAATTTTACGGCTTTGACTGCTTTACGGCACATACGTCACTTCCCCCTCCTTCCCGATTCGTAGTCGAGACGAAAATGGGCGGGGCTTGGAGCGCAGAGGCTGAGCTCAGCAGAAGCTGGTGTTGAGCTAAACGAGGAGCTGGTATCATGGCCGAAGCAGCGAAAAAAACGAAGAAAATAAAAGTTTTAACGGAGCGGAGGAGGCGAAAAAAAGAAAGCGGGAGAGTAACAAGCTAAATGCCCGAACAAAAATAAACATTGGCCCGGCGTTCACTCACTACAAGCCCTTGTAGCCGTCGTCTTGGACAAGAGATGGTTGAAGGATGTAAAGACGTTCATCACCTCCAGGTATGCACTTTTGTCAACACCTATGTCAGTGTGTTTTACAAAAACAATTATCCTAAATGTTGGTGGTGGTCGGAGGGGCCGTTAGGCGCGATATGGCAGCCACGCTTCTGTCAGTCTGCCCCAGGGCAGCTGTGGCTACAGATGTAGTTTACCACCACCTGTGAGGATGTGTATGAATGAATGATTTCTGTAAAAAGCGCTCTGGGTGCCTAGAAGGGCGCTATATAAATCCAAGTCATCATTATTATTATTATTATTTATCCTGAAACTACTACAGCTGCTGTAAGTGTTGCTACTGTATCAAATGTCAATATCTATGTAAACCTTTTGACTCTTCAAGTCTGTATACAGATACCTATACACTGATGGTAAAAGCAACACATTTGTAGATACAGTAAAATATAGCCAGAAAAATGAAATATATAGGCAAAGTATACACTTCCAGATAAAAGGAATACAATATAAAAACCATATAAGCATATAAAATAAATCTATTTTGTTGGAATTATATTAAAATAATAACAACGGTAGTAAAAGAAACCTTATATGGTGTTTATAATGTGTCGTTTTATTTTGTGAGTGTATAAATATATACATTTCTCTAATTTTTCTATAGCTATACATTAATTGCTTTTACAGTCTGCGTAATTACAGTGACTTCAACAAAGAAAGAAATTCAAACTTGTGATCAACAAAATATGTTGAATGATTTATAGGTCAGTAATTATCAGAAAGACATAATGTTTTTGTATCTTTATTCTCACACTCTGCAGGACTACATCAGATCTGGAAAACTTCAGAATCACATCCTCATGCAGGGAAGGGTTCTCCTACTCCTGCAGTGAATCAGGGAAGGTTTTCCTACACTCCAGCAGTGAATCACGCGCAGACTCCCAGCACGAAACATGGATGGACACAAGATGCTACTGCTACTATAGTCATTATATTTATTCACAGTAACTTCTTACACTGTTTCATAGTTCAGTTTTTATTATCAGTTCATTATTTTTAGTTTATTTTTCTACTACTCTATTTACACTTGTTTACTTTATTCACAGTAATTTATCCTGTCATACAGTTGTTCATTACTGCTACTGTGATACAGATTACTTCTTGTTTATAATAAGTATGTATGGGATAACTGCTGTCACTATGCAAATAACAAAGTTCAAGAATTTTTCTATTTGCTGAAAGGTGTGTAAATAAAAGTGTGTCTTGTTTTGCACAAATGTCTTTATTTTAAACACACACAAAAACAACTGTACAGGAAAAAATGGAACAAAAAAAAACAATATCAAAATATTTGCAGTAATCCTCATAAAGGTTCCATTCTACAGAAGACGGCGAGCCCTGAAACCAGTCACTGTACTGTCCCATTGGGTCTGGAAAGGTGTCTCTTATTTTCCAAACATCATGCTGCCAGAGCACAAACTGGCGATATGCTGCGTGTTGGTTCCGTCTTTGTGGGGGTTCAAACTCTGATGAGGTAGAGGTAAAGGTGTTCTCAGGAACAGCAGATTCCTGATAAAACAAGAGACATAATTGTTATGATACAAATGTAAATGTAGAGTTCTATGTTCAATAAGAATCAAAATTAGAATGTTTTCACATATTCGTCTTGGGTTTTGGTAATTCTAAAATTACTGACAATATCAACAACAGACAGAAAAATAATAGTGATCATAAAAATGTGTAATTCGCAATGAGGAAGCTTTATAAAATAATAATACAATTGAATAGAATAACAGCACTAGAGGAAATAATGCAATGCAAAGAAAATGTATAGAACATTTCTAGTATTTTTCCTGAGAACTGTAAAATTGTGCAGGGCTGATCTGCAAAATATAAGGAATGGGCATTCAGTTATTCACAGGTTATAAAGTATTTTTTCATTTTGTCAGTAAGTATGTTGGACTACTAATTTATGACGAAATCCTTCTAAAAAACGTGACAGGAAAAAGGTGCAGAGCGTATGAGTTTGTAGGGCGCATTATCTCGCTGAAAACCCAGTTGAACTTAGTGTTTTTCAACATCGTCATATTATATTGTTTAACCAAAAATAGATACATTACCTCTTCGCTATCCATCCTGCAAACGACCGCTGAAAACAAAAGTAGTTTTGAAAGTCTGTCCCGCCTTCTCTCATCAACACAAATGCAGCGACCAGATCCATGGCAGCGACGGGGAAGGGGGTTTTCCGGCAGTACGCGCTGGTGCTCATGGGAAATGGAGTGTTCTTTCTGGTAAAGCACTACCGATTTTTGTCCAAAGGAGGCGCCAAACTCAACAAAGCTGAAAGTTCCGTTGTGCTGCTTTAAATAGTAAATCCTGTTTTCCTGAGATTTCACTCTCCTTTTTTGGATTTTCCAAGACAGACTTAAGTCTAAAAATAATTCAAGAAAAAAAATACAGCAGTGGTGACTTAGTGTAAATCAAAAATACAAAGTAATGTTTACAATCATTTTCTACACTTTAATTCTATATTTTTGGATGCAATTACTTTGTAGAAATGTTTTCTAAATCTGTTGATCCACAAATAAAAATTCATCTAAGAGTTTGAACAGGGCAAGATTTTGTTGAAATGTTTAACATAAGTGAAATGAATAAATGTGTAAAACTCTTAATAATTCAAATGTACATGTACCGGTATGTAAATTCTCCTCTTTGTTAAAAAATGCATTTTGTAGGGTCTCTACATCCTCGGGTCTGGATAGACCGGCAACAGACTCCACAAACTGCAGCCTCAATGTCTGGAAATGCTCCAACACTGCACAACACAAACGGAAAAACAACGTAAAAAACACTAGCTTTCTTTATTGTGAAGCAAAGATTCGCCGGCTTCTCACCTTGTCTTATCAGTCGTCGATGCATTGGGACCCTGTTGTTTTTAATGGAGTCTCGAATATAAATTTTCAAGGTTTTAAGGAGATTTTACCTCAAGATTTAACGCAGCGTTTCAATAAGGCTTGTGTTGTTGTTATTGTTGCTCCGCAACGTCAGGGAGACTGAGCATTCAGGGGGCTGTGAAAAAGATCAGTTAAACCATAACATAACATAAACCATTACATAGATTACATACATGCGTGACTCACGCGATGGAATATGGCAAGCCATAAGGGCCCAAACCCGGGCTTGATTTAACGCGCTGCTGAAAAAAAAGGGCGTAAAAAACGCAGTTTTGAGGCCAAAAAACGCTGTAAAAAGCTGTGTTTTATACGAGTCGCGTAAAAACCGCGCGTTTCCCGCAGTCCTTAAACGCCGCTTTTTACGCGCGTTCAGTTGTACTATTTGGAAATAGGACGTGGTGTTGATTAGGCTCGTGGTGAATTCTCTTAGTGCCAGTTTAGTTATAGAAAGTGGACAGGCATTAAGCAGCACGCAAGGTCTGGGGTCCTTCTGCGCTAGTCTTGTTTAATTTGCAACTGCTGCTTTTAAAAAAGGAAAATTGTGTGTGAAAGAAAACCTAGAAGTTATCCAAGCACATATAAACCATTTGTTAGGATTGTTTATTACCTTGGTTTTTGTTATCTGTAAAAAGTTTTTCAGCAATCCAAAGCAAACAAAGTGTTGTTACCCCCACTGATGATAAGGACAATTTAAGCTTAGTTGTAATTTTTATTATCATTATATTCGAGATATTTACCTAAACCCTTACATCTGACCTGGCTCTGGTTTTGGTGAGTGGCTTGAAGACGTTTACTTTGTCTGTTGAAGATCCAGTGTAGATGAGGAACTGGGAGAGAACTAGCAAGGAATATTGATCAGTCATTATCGGTTTTACAAGTTGCATTGTTCTACAACATTATGCCAAAAATTGCTAATCTAAGTAAAGAGGAAAGATAGTCGATCATTACTTTGAGAAATGCAGATTAGTCAGTTGAGTAAACAGGATTTGAAACAGTGAACTTTATTTTCAAGTGGAATTGTAGAAAAACCATTACAATTTTTTACAATTGTTAACACCCATTTCTCAAAACAATAACAGCTTTTTTCAAACTGAACACACAGATCTGAAAACCTCACACACAAAATGCTAAACCTGACACTCCCTTTGCAAGATGACTCTTTGCCATCAAATCTCTTACCTGTTCACAAAATGGAACTCGTGTTTTCATTTGGTACACACAGCCATTTTTTCAAATGACACACACATACCATTCATTGAGTACACACAACTAAGCATTTGTCTGCACACTACTAGGCATTTACAGCACACTTAGGTGCAAAACTGAAAACACAATTGTAGCAGGGCGAGTGCTACCGGGGCCGACCGAAGGATGGAGAGACACGGAGTTTCGTGCAGACCCTCTTTATTACAGCAAAAGATCACAGCCACACGTGCAGAAGCACCTTCACACCCAGCTTCACAGGACCCCTCGCTGCTGTCCAGCCCTGCCTTATGAAGGCTGGCAGGGTGGAGAGGCTGATTGGGCCCACCTGGGCCCTAATCAGCCTGAGTGGCTGCAGCTCCTCCACCCTGCCACAACAATTATAGAAACCATATGAATGACAATGACTTTGGAAAATGTGCTTTTTCTCCTTTTGTAAAAGGCCTACTTTTGTATAGTCAAACATAAAACAGCACACAAATATGCAACCAAAAAAAGTTTAATTTTAGCACACACAGTACAGTACAGTAACCCCCCCTCACAAAAAAAAATTAGCCATCATGCCTCCGGTTCCTGTCAGGCCAGAGGGCCTCATCGACATCACAGGCAATGTGCTCCCTGTCTAGGCAGCGTTGGAAGAATCGCCTTGAGTGGCGAATGAAGCCCTGACAAGCCTCCACACTTACGTCGCCACAAGCCTCCTCCATGGCCTGGAGCAGTGGGACCCGGCCCTGTGGGTTCCGTTCATACACCTTCCACCTCCATGCTGAAAAGAATTCCTCTATTGGATGAGTAAGGTGGAAGAAATAGAGTGGAAAAGCGTGGGTGGTCCTGGAACCACCCACGCACTAGAGCAGCCCTATGGAAACTGACATTGTCCCAGATGACAATATAATGGATCCGATGTGGGACATCCATCCGGCCAGGTGGTATGAGCAGGTCATGCAGGCCATCCAGGAAGGCAAGGAGACGGGCAGTATTATAGGCCCCTAGGTGGGCATGATGGTGGAGGATGCCATGATGATTCATGGCCGCACACATCGTGATGTTGCCGCCACGCTGGCCGGGGACCTCAACAATGGCCCGCTGGCCAATGACATTTCTGCCCCGGCGCCTCTTCTTCACGAGGTTGAACCCAACCTCATCAATGAAAATGTACTCATTCACCTCCATTGCGGTGTCATGCTCCTGGATCCGCTGACACAGACAACATGAGAAAGTTTGAGTTACAGTATGGACACAGAGACTTCAATACAGTGGGCTATAGTGAGACACTATAGAAAATACATGTAAATACACTTACAGTAATATTGGATTACAGGTACAATACATGCATGTGTCAGTGCTGAAAGTATGGGACTTACAAGCACAAACTCTCGCCGGAGCTCTTTGATGCGGTCTGTGTTACGGTCAAATGGGACCCTATAGACCTGCTTCATCCTAACATGATTCCTGCGGAGGATTCTATCTAATGTTGATAGGCTGACAGTGTGGATGTCCCTGAAAGTGCCATGGTCAGCCAGGATCCTAGACTGTAGTTGCCGGAGCTTGATTGTATTGTTCTCACGAACAATATTTACAACATCTGTCTCCTGCTCCTCCGTGCTCTTCCTCCACGGTGTGGTTCTCTTTCAGTCCTGCAAAATGCAAATACTGTGAGCACACTGTATTCTATTGATATACAGTATTACAGTAAACAAGGCAAATAGATTTCGTACCTGTTCTCCACCCTGAAGGTTCTTATGATGGCAGCAACTGTGTAGCGGCTGAGGTTGGGTTGGACCCTCTGCCAGCATGTTCAAACCATGGTTGAGAACGTGGTCTACCAGGGTTGCCCGTATCTCATTAGAGATGGTAACTCTCCTTCTTCTTTCTCCTCCTCCTCCTTGTCCTCCTCCTCTTCTCCCTCTCCCTCAACTGTGAAAAACTGTAATTGCAGTGATGAAACTGGCTCATTTGATCATCTGGAGTCAGGAAAACCACAACTCACTTCTGTCGGCGAAGATGAGTTCATCAAAGATATAAGACTCAAAGTCTACGTTATTAACGGTACATCTGAGCCGAGTTTATGTGAACGCTTCACAGTGTTTTAGTAGCAGACACATTTCAGTGGCAACTGTTCAGAAGAGATCGTGTGAATCAGGCGACTACTGAGGGAAGCCAATACAAAGAAGAAATTTGCTTCCAATACACACAAGGAATGGACAGTAATCCAGTGGGTATCTGTTTGGTGTAATGAATCTAAATTTGAGCATTTTGCTTCAGCAATCAGGTCTTTTTGAGACATAGGAAAGGGTAATGGATGTGCCTGGATTGGAAGTTCCTTCTGTATACCATGAAGGGGGGGGGTGTGATGGTATGGGGTTGCAATGCTTCTGATTCATTTGATTATTTATTCAAAAAGGAGTGCACATCTAACCAGAATAACCATCATGGTATTCTGCAACAAGCAAGTGGGACCATCACTTGTTTTTCAAGAGGACAGTGACTCAAAATCCCATCTGCAGTCTATGCAATGGGTTTTAAGAGATACACCGAAACAAATGGCCATATGTACTCAATATCTCAGTCTTTTGAGACATACCAAGTAAACTCCTCTGCCTGTGACGTCAGTATTCCAGCAGTATGCCTTTTCATTACTACTGCCTTTGGATGCATATAAGGCTTTCTTTTCTTTTTCCGCTTCCCACTTTGTCTCTCTGAGGATGTATGATTATAATTTATGATATTTAAAGGTGACCTATTATGGCATTTAATGTATATTTTAAACAGGCCTTGAATGTCTTAAAAACAATCTAAAGCTTGTTTTTTCTACATAAATCATAAATCCAGCCTGTGGGCCATGTCACTAGTTTTACCGCTTCTAACCTCTTTTTCTGCGCCTCATTCAAAGGGAAGGGGGGGGTATGATAATGAGGCTCTGTGCTGATTGGCTCCCTGAATGACGTGTAGCAGGGGAGGAGGATAAACCTCGCTCCGCCAGAGCAGCCCAACCCTGTAAATTATCACAACACTGAATTTTCACAAATGGAAACTTTATTGTTAAAAAAATAAAATATGAGTTGTATATAAATAACATTTATGCACTATTTAAGCCGGATCTACCCGGCGGATGCTGAACGCTGGCCCCGGAGCCACGCCGGGCGCCCGGGAGCAGCGCGCATCACCACGGCTTTAACGGGGGAATCTGACCGGTTCCGACCGGCCGGGACCGCAGGAACCGGCCTGGACTGGTAGCAGGGACTCCCGGGGACCGACCAGCGGAATTTCAGCCGGATCTGCCCGGCGGATGCTGCGCGACGGGCGCCGCAATCCCACGGCGGGCGCACAGATCGGCTCCGGAGCGCATCCTGTGCGCATCGTCGGTTACCGGTGATCAAACCGACAGATTTGCCTGAAAATCTCGGAGGGTGAAGCTGGTCCGACCTGGGACGGACCCCCAAGGACCCAGCTCCCAAACCACCCGGGAACCTGGATGATTTAACCCGGATCCGCGGCGCCGCGTCCGAGTGGCTGAAGGAAGGACCGCTCCAGCAGCGGAGAGAGCTGGTTGTGGGCGTGGTTTCAGCAGCGGAGGCCGAACCTATGGAAATCTGTTCCCGTCGTGACGTCACGACGGGAGCAGATTTTAATCGGCTCAAAAAAAACCACGTGACCCTGTGGGACTCTGGCCGGCGGGGGTCAGAGACCTTGCAGAAATTCATGGTATTTTGTCTCCCCTGTGCTGGCAGGGTGAGGGGAGACCACTTTTTATATGTTAAAACAAGAAAAAACGTGTTTTTCATAATAGGTCCCCTTTAAAGACTGGCCATTCTATTCTTTTAGTTTTGTTTGTATTTAATTAAAAGAGTCCTTCCTTATTTCTACTTGCGTATTACTGCAATCTGAGTCTTTGTTTTAAGGTGTTGTTTCACTATGTATTTATGTGTGTGTGTTTTTGTGTCTATGTCTGTAAAACACAAATATCCTGTCTTTCTCTTACTCCCCGCTCTCTTCACTTTATCCCTCCCCATTGGAACCTCTTTATTTGAACTGTCATTTTCTGTAAGATACAATTGACTTAAAGGGTCTAAAGCAGGGGTATTCAACTAGATTGGGCCGGGGGCCACATCTGCAAAAGGACTGTATGGAGAGGGCCGCACATTTTGAAAATTTGGGGGTTTTCAAAATGTATTTTGCACTCAAAGACGAAGACTTATGTATATATAATACATTTGTATTATACATTTGAATATATATAGTTTACATATGAATTATGTATTAATTGTCTCCAGATTTAGTCATTGTGAATGTTATATATAATATTCAGATAAAGAAATATTATTTTAAATGCAAGTTAATTTTGAAACCATGCATTGTGCAAACTTAATGAAATTGATATTGACCTACTTTTAATAAAACACGCCATAATGACAAAGCACCACATAAAAGCTCCGGGCGGGACGCATGTGGCCCGCGGGCCGCCAATTGAATATCCCTGGTCTAAAGGTTAGTCACCTTAACATTTGGAGTCTTGCCTCTAAAATTAATTTATTAAGAGCTTGGGTTGCTCTTTATAAACCTAACGTCATTTCTGAGACATGGCTTCATGACAATATCACTGATGCTGAAATTGAAATAGAAAATTTGTGTTGTATAGAGCTGAGTCTTCCAGAGGTGGTGGTGTGGCTACTTATGTTGTAGTTAACTTAGCTTCTGACTGTATCATTCCTACTGTTGAACCAGTTAATTTTGAATGTCTTTTTGTTAATATAATTTTTCATGAAAACAAATAACAATTGGCAACATATACAGGCCCCCCTCATCCCCTGTTGATTCTACTATGCACATTTTATCTACAATTAATTCTCTTGGGAGGCAAAATTAATTAATTATTCTTGAGGACATTAATTGTAACTGGCTTGATCATTGTTCTCATAAGGACAGAAACTTATTTGACAGTGTACACCTCACACAGCTCATTAATGAACCTACAAGAGTTGATTCTAGATCCTCATCTCTGCTTGACTTGATCCTTGTCTCAAATCCCGATAGAATAGTTCAATCTAGTGTCATGTCAGACTGTTTAAGTTAGGGGTCCACAAACTACGGCCCGCGTGCCACATCCGGCCCCCCAAAACAATTGGAGTGGCCCACTTAGGATCCCAGAAAATTAAAAGTTCTTTTACATTTTTTTAAGTAAAAAAAAAAAAAAAAATTTCCTATCATAACATATCCGTACTTCAATGTTGGCATTCTAATTAAAATTGACCATAGATATGAGCTATTTATAACTAATAGTGGCTCATCTTCACCCCCTCACACAATGGTATATTCTGATGTGACTTTTACCAGTGGTGAGCTGACAGAAGAAGACGACAAAATGACGAAAGATAGATTCAGAGTGCAGAGTTTTCAAACAGCAGTGGACAGATGACTATTTTTTTGTTCCGTGCAAGGAAAAGGCTGTTTGTCTTATCTGCAAAGAAACGGTAGCGGTGTTCAAAGAATTTAACATTCGTCGCCATTATGAAACCCGACATGGAGAGCAGAATGCTAGCCTGCAGGGCCAAGTGAGGAGAGACAAGGTGAATAAAATGTGGATTAGCTGCCCAACAGAGCACATTACTGCATCAGACGCAGATGAACTTGGCATCTGTCCGGGCCAGTTTCAAGGTAGCTAAACTGAACTGGGGAGTCCTAAACGCGGTGAGTCTGTCCGCATCTACAGTCACCAGGCGCATTGAAGGAATGGGGGATAATGTACATTCCCAGCTGAAAGAGAAAGCTAAAGATTTTGTGTATTTTTCGTTGGCATTGGATGAGAGCAATGACGTGCAGGACATAGCACAACTGCTCATTTTTATTCGGGGAGTAAATTCAAACTTTGAAGTGACCGAGGAGCTGGCAGCATTACAAAGTATTACAGATACGACAACAAGGGAGGATATTTTTGGTAAAATGTGCCAAACAATGGAAGAGTTTGATCTGGACTGGTCTAAGCTGGCCAGCATCACAACGGACAGGGCTCCAAATATGACCGGCGGGTGGGGGCTCGTAGGGCGCGTGAAAAAGGAAATGGCAGAAAGAGGTCTCACACTCCCGCTACAAGTCCACTGCTTGATTCACCAGCGAGCACCGTGCTGCAAAGTTCTGAGGTGGGAATCTGTCATGAAGGTGGTTGTGTGTGTAAACTTCATCCGAGCAAACGGACTTTAACACTGGCAGTTCCAAGCCTTTCTCTCCGAGCTAGATTCAGCCCACGGAGACGTGCTTTACCATACTGAAGTCCGCTGGTTAAGCCGGGGCAGAGTTTTGAACTACCCGAAATCAACGCCTTTCTCCTGACACAGGGTAAAACTGTCCCACAGCTGATCGACACAGAATGGAATTGGGACCTCGCCTTTTTAACAGATGTGTCAGAAATTTTTAACGGCCTCAACTTGCAGCTTCAAGGTAAAACTAATTTGTGACATGTATTCCCACATCAAAGGATTTGAGCTTAAACTGACGGTGCTTATTGGACAGGTGCAAAAACACGACTTTACCCATCTCCCTGTCACTCAAAGCCTCTCAGCTGAGAAACCAGCGGTCCCGTTCCCAACCGAGAAGTGCAAGGACGCACTGGAAACACTGAGGGCGGAGTTTGGTGTGCGGTTCCATGAGCTTCATGTCCACGCTAAAGAAATCTGCATATTCCAGAAACCCTTTTGCTGCCGACGTTAGCGACACCCTGCCGTCTCTTCAGTTTGAACTGGCGGAGTTGCAGACCTGTGATTTACTGAAAGACGTATTCAGGCCAAACAGTCTCATGGAGTTACTACGCTGCCCTCCCATGCGACACCTACCCCAACATAAGAAAGCACGCAAAGAAGATGTCCACAGTTTTTGGGAATACATATATGTGTGAGCAAACTTTTTCACACATGAAGCTGATCAAAAATCTGAAGAAATCAAGGCTCACAGATCAACACCTGCATCAGTCTAGTCCCACCAAAGAATAAAAAAAAACTAAGTTTTTTTTATTTTTATCCAGGCTGGAGCTATGAGATTCAGAATTTATACCTGACAGATCATGCGACCCAACAGGGGTAAAAATGAAACTTAATCCTATGACAAAACCAAATACATTTTTGGAAAGGCCTCGACCTGTAGATTAACAAAAGTCAGAATGCCTCCTGCTTTGAAATAATGACCATTGAACCTTGACCTTGATGCATTTTTAAAGGGTTATAATTCTGCGATAAAAGGGACTATAGACATGAAACCAACTGTTATGGAAAGCTCTTGATCTAATGTATCATGCCAGAGTAGTCATCACTAGGTGGTGCAATAATATAAGGGTAAAACATGGTTAAAATTAATTTTCATACATTTAACAATTATATATTTAAAATATATTCACACAAATGTGTGTATCATGCCCTTAAACTACTATGTACACTCTTATTTTAGTATTAACAACCTCCATTTCTGAGGAAAAAAAAACAATATTAGCTAAGAACTACATTTCCCTAGAGTCGGCTTTATGCTAATCAGCGCCATATTTGTAGTCACATTGGTTTGGTTAACGTGTAAAAACGTTTTAAAAAACATATATCAATTGAATATATCTATTATGTAGTGCATCTGAAATAGTAACTACATTTTATAGAGATGATGTATGTTAAGGAATTGTAAATATGTTTATTTATTTAGGATAGTCTATTTAACGTCATGTAACTGACTGATGTATTCACAGTGATTCAATATAAGTTGTAAATGTACCTGTGTACGGTTTATTTTAATATTTACCATTCAAAAGTACAATATATTTAACGGTTTACTTCCACGTCCATTGAAATGGTAAATAAAGTTTATAAAAAAAAAAAAAAAAACAGATCCACGATCGGGGCACTGGTCACGTGATCTATGACAGTGGTCCTCACTACTGGTCCTTGGGAGCCGCTGTCCTGCATGTTTTTGATGTTTCCCTGCATCAACACACCTGATTCTAATTAGTGGTCATCACCAATGTTTCCTGCAGGTCGGCACAGTTCTGTTGGTGACACAGTCATCTGTATCAGGGTTTACTGGAGCAGGGAAACATCTAAGATTATGCAGCACAGCGGCTCTCGAGGACCTGGAATGAAGACCACTGCTCTATGACGTACAGTAGAGGGGATGCCCAGGGAATTCCCTGTGTTTGACGGAATGGGAGAATGGTTAAAACAACATTTAACAAACATTTAAATATCGCCTGTCTCAACTTCCTGGTTCAAAAGCAATTAAAAATGATATTTTGTGGCTGGACGACGCTCTGGTTAAGGTCTGGTTACCGGTAGGTTAAGGCACCACTTATGATTGGTTAGAAGTAGGAAATGCTTGTGGTTTTTGCTAAAAATAATAATTTCACATCACTTACGCCACCTCCGTCGTCATGGCGGCAGCAAACAACATGGTTAAATACTCGAATTTACGTTAAATACTAGAAAACGCGGTTAAATACTCGCCGTCAAAATACTGTTAAAAATCATCAAAACACCATTTAAACACTGTTAAAACAGCGTTAAAAACATGCTTTTACAAACTGACAGTAACAAACAGTAACTTGCGCGTCAAAAACGTATAACTTAGCCACTATAATAAAGAATAATATATACATAATAATAATGTAATATTCCGTGTATATATCACGACAACGGATCCCATTGACTTCGCATGGTACAATATCTGTGGTGCTCACGGAATTATACCATTTCCGTGTTGGTGCCACGGAAAATAGTGGTGAGAAGTTGTGGGCATTTCACGGATTTTTGTGAGATCAGGTTGTTCATACACTATTAAACATATTGTGCGATTATAGTATTAAACTTATTACACTTTTACACCAGTCTCTGGTACCGGCCACCTTATTATGAATTATATGGAAGCTTAGACTTGCCTTAGACATAGACTGCTTGACCATGTAACTTCTATATTCATTTTTTAAGCCACAAAAGTGATATATTTACCTGAACCTGGTTCTTATTGTCCATGCAAATAACCCAACTAAAGTTGTACTAAGGGGCAGAAAGGCCTCTATTGTAGGCCGCAAAACCTTGTGTGGTGTCATAGCTCAGAGATTACATCTGTGTTAAATAGACAATCTCAGACCGATCATTATAATCATTACAGGTGAGAGAGATGTGATTTGTCATGGCTATAGAATATTGCTGATTAGTCAACCATTTGAGTAAGTGCACATGTGACAATATAAAATGTTTGTCAATTATCATCTTATGGGTGGGTTTTCTTCAGAATTGCATCCTTCATCTTCATTCACCTCTACATAGACCAGCAATTGAGTGTATATTCAACATATGTAATCTGCTAAATGATTTTTCCTACCCCAACTGTGAATAACACTCCCCATTACCCCTCATATAATGTAATCAAAAGATCTAATCTTAAATATGACAGTACTTTGTACCCAGGTATTGCTTGCCTCCCCCTCACCCTAATAAACTGGTTCTTGTCTTATGTAGAGCGACTTTGGGTATTTTGAAAAACACTTTATAAAATGTGAGCAGTTAATACCTTATACATTTCAAATAAATGTGTTGAATATGCTACATAATTTGACATGGGCTACACCCAATATTATAGGAATACCTTGATTTGACATGCTGTAACAAAGCATTTGGAACATTTCCGTTTCACAAAACTATTCAAAGAATTTTCAGTACTCCACTGAAAATACTCCATTTAATGGAGAGAACAAGTTATAAGTAAAAAAATACATTCGTCAAAAAACAGCGACAATACAATAAATTCAAATAATGACTCAATTAACAGTGGTAGGACAAGTATCAGTGCAGAAATTAGAACAGACAGAAAGTAACAGTTCCTATTCAAAAAGTCCCTGAGTAAGGGTACAACAGTGTCTGCATCAAAATCTACTTTGGTAGAACAAGGACAAATTATGCTGAATTGTACTTAAGTACACAATAATAAATAATGAACTTAATTCCCACTGCTGTTTGATCATTTTGATCATTTGTTTTTCAGCATGACTTGTTTAAGTTTATCCAAAAGGCTGTGTCCGTCTGCCATCTGCTCCTCCCCTGGGGCAACTTGATCTGAAAAACATAAGGAAGAAAATGGCAATGTAAAACTTTTGTTCAAATAATGAAATACAAAAAAGGGGAGGCGGGAGATGTGCTGGTCTTTTAAAATTAATCGGACCAAAACAAAAAAAACAAAACAACTATTACATAGGTGCGACCGTTGTGAGCTGCAATGGCGCCAGAGCAGCTTTGGTGCCGTGATCATTTATCGCTCACTTTGTTCTTATGACAATGACTTACGTAGGACTGGTTTTGAGGAGAACTGCTATAAATTGGGAAGGAGAAAGATGCATTCCCTTTGCGAGAAAGAAAATAGCAGCTTGTCAAGCTGCTATTTTCTGCAAAAGCCTTCTCCACAAAAAGGATGAGGTTCAAGTGGTTAAATGAGTAAGATCCGTAGCTATTGACCCAAATAAGTGAAAATCGATTTGACGATAAACATTATTTTATATCCGATAAAAAAAAAATTGATTTAAATTCGATTAATCGGTCTGCCCCAATTGCACGAGCAAGAAATCACAGGTAAGAACCTAAACATTTTTCCTACACACTGGGAGAAAAACAACATCTGAGTTTAATGGGATGCATTTTAGATTTTTTTTTTTTTTCCTCTGACCTGCATGTGCCTACTGGTTCTCATTAGTAGGCTGTTGTCTTTAAATCCGTATAAACAGAAATAAATCGTAAGACAAGAGAAATAACTATCAAGTTAGCATTACGGTTTGGGTGGTAGTGCACACTCAGATGTACCAAAAAAAATAATAAAAACATTAAAGAACGTAAAAGGAATAAAATACAACAAATTTAAAACTGACCTTCCACAGCTGACGGAACTGTAGCAATGCCGGACTTCTTATCTGGAAAGATAAAGATCAGACTCTTACATCTAGAACTACATCTGACAGGCAGACACTCAATCTCCCTAGTTCATAAAATAAACAGTTAATATCCAAATATATTTGTGTTTAGAATATTCTGCTGCAAAATCTCAAAAAATCCTTTATCCTTTACCAAAGTACCAATACTTAGTTCTTAGTTAGTACTTAGTCCTTCTACACCAAATCCCCCATAAGATGAATGCAAGTTCAAGAGGTGCCACACCAAACAAACCTACCATAAATATAAGACTCAAGGTACTTAATTCTTGTGGTGTCATTCAGTTTATTTAAATAATCAGATGGACCTGTTAGAGATAACACAAAAAATGGAGATCTAAAATCAGAGATAACACAAATACTGGAGATCTAGGATCAGGTGTTTTCTCTGTATGTTAACATAGACAAATAAATAAAAAATAAATAAATACAAGACATTAGAAAGGACAACAACATATAGAGTAAGAAAACATATGGTATTTGTGGATCTGTTCCAATGTATCCAGAACTAGGAGGATTGTGTCACAGTACAATCACAGCACTTTTAATACTGACCATCCATCAGTGAGGGCGCTTCCTCTGCTGTGTCTCTTTCCTGAGGTGGCTCCTCAGCAATGTCAACATCTACAAAGACAAAAGGCTTTAACTTCTTAAACACAATAGATGACCTATGATGACACACAGACGTTATTGTAAACCAGTAGAGAAACACAATGATGAAATCAATGTACACTGCTTCTGTAGACGGTAAACATAAATCATTATTGCAACCGAAGGTCGCTGTTCACTCTGAAAAGAAGCAGAATTTGTCTGTGTCCGTCCGTCCATCCCTCCATCAAAAACCAAAACCTGTCGTTATGTCAACAGTTATGTTTTTCAATGTCATATGAGTTAAAAAAAGATCTTCATTGTAAACAAGTATAATACTTTCATGAAATAATGCCTTTTAGTTGACTTTGTACCATTGAAACTACCTGTTCCAATGCATTTTTCTTTTAATACATTTTTCAATATATCAATCAATCAAATGAGTCCTACATCACCATATATGGAGTACCAATATTCGGTGGGTAACTCTGGTTACTAGCAGCTACCATGATGTCATGGTTAGACCAGAACGATTGATATAACTGTATTGAACTACACAGCAAAAATGCCAGTGTTAAATCAACTCTGAGAGTGTTTAATTTAACGCTGATAAAGTGTGTATATGCATCCACTCTTTTTAGTGTTTATTTAACACTAACACTAGTGTTAATGTTTTTACACTCAGATATAGTTAGTTCAACACTGTAGGGAGTTGAAAATTAACACTGGCCAACACTTGTTAAGTGTCAATAGTACTCTACACTAGTGTCAGTGTAGATTTTTACACTCAAGTCTAGTAATTTCAACACTGTAGGGAGTTCAAAGTTAACACTGGCTAACAGATGTATAGTGTCAGTGTTAATAATTTTACACTCAGTTATAGTTAGTTCAACACTGTAAAGAGTTAAAAATTAACACTAGCTAGTATGTGTAGTGTCAATAGTACTCTACACTAGTGTCATTTTAATAAAATGTTACACTGACTGCGGTTGAAAATGCAACACTGACTACCGACGCATTCACACCAATGGGTGTAAAATTTGACTACCAATAAACCCACCCACCCTTAACCATCACAACCACCCAACAAACCCTTCGCAAAAAATACACAAGGCAAAAACTTCATTAGAAAAATAATCTTATTAATGGCCACCACACCACATTAACAATTAGCAGTCTGCATGGATTCACATATAGTTACAGTATGGAACAAGGTACACTTGGTCATCGGTGTCATATGAAAACTGCCTATCACAAGGTCTGTAATATACCAGGTCATTTACACAGATCACTGTGAAAATCTCATTTTTCTCCTCAATACCAAATGCATTTAAATGATCATCAAAAACTACATTTGAGACTTTACAAATCAAAAGATAGGCATTGTGGTCTTTAACAATTATACTGTCAATCCTGTTGAACAAAGGCATCTCATTTTCAACTCCAGTAACCACATACATCCCAACTTGATACTCTGTGCCATAGTTTTTGACCCAGGAAGTGGTGGAAACTGACAACACATCAAAAGCTTCATTCAGCACCTCTCCACCCTCTATACTGCTGACCAGGACTTTGGAGATCGGACCAAACTGTAATCTTTGGAAATAAAAGTTCTCAAAATGAAATGCTAACTGAGCCTGATGTTTCTTAACCAAAGTCTTAGCAATGTTTTTGAAGTTTTTAACAGATTTTTTGAAATATATTATGTTTTCCTTCTAATCTCATGCACCAAATGTGTATGAGTGGTCCAATTCTTCTAATACAGCTTAGGTAGTGGATCAATTCAATTCAATTCAATTTTATTTATATAGCGTCTAATACAACAGAGTTGTCTCTAGACGCTTTACAGAGACCCATACCCAGAACATGACCCCCGAGCAGTTATTACATAAACAATGGCAGGTAAAAACTCCCCTAGTGGGAGAAAAACCTTAAGCCAAACAGTGGCAAGGAAAAACTCCCCTTTAGGAGGGAAGAAACCTTGAGCAGGACCAGGCTCATAAGGGGGGACCCTCCTGCCGAGGGCCAGACTGGTGGGTCAGGGACGGCAACAGCACAGCAGGCAGGTGGAAGCAGCAACGGGATGACCAGGGGTGGGAACGCAGGCCAGCACGCAGCTCCCGAAGCTCCGGCCCAATCAGCAAGTCCCAGGTTGGGGTGCAGGGTCAGGGAAAGACTTGTGCTCCGTAATGCAAGCTACAAGCCACCCACGACCACCTGCAGGTTCCGGTGTCCGGCAAAGGATGCTGCAACATGGACAAAAGAGAGAAAAGGGAGGAGAAGGGGGGGCCAGCACAAGAAACTACAGGAGCGACTCTGACACACTAAAGTTTACACTACCTAGAGATTTACCAACACCAGCTAGAGGTTTACTAAACACTAACTATAGGCTTTACTAAACAGAAATGTTTTAAGTTTAGTTTTAAAGGTGGAGGTGGTGTCAGCCTCCTTAACCCAGATTGGAAGTTGGTTCCATAGTAGTGGTGCCTGATAGCAGAACGCCCGCCCTCCAAATCTACATTTAGATACTCTAGGAACTACGAGTAAACCTGCACTCTGAGAATGGAGAGCTCTGACAGGAACATAAGGCACTATCAGGTCTTGCAAATAATGCGGAGCTAAGCCGTTTTGGGCTTTATACGCAAGTAATAGAATTTTAAACTGGATTCTGAATTTTACGGATAACCAATGGAGCGACGCTAACACTGGAGAGACGTGGTCTCTCCTGCTAATTCCTGTCAGTACTCGTGCTGCTGCATTTTGGATCAGCTGGAGCCTATTCAGCAAATTACTTGGACATCCTGCTAACAACACATTACAGTAATCTAGTCTAGAAGATACAAACGCATGAACTAGTTTTTCTGCATCACTCTGCGAGAGGATTTTCCTAATCTTTGCAATATTACGGAGATGGAAAAAGGCTATTTTACAAACCTGATTGACATATGGTTTAAACGACAAATCCTGATCGAAAATAACACCAAGGTTTCTCACAGTTGCACTGGAAGCCATCGCAACACCATCTAATCCCTTCCTAAGATGCTCTGGACCAAGAATGATAACCTCTGTTTTATCTGAATTTAGAAGCAGGAAATTTCTGGACATCTAGTCCTTGATGTCCCTAAGACATGCCTGAAGTTTAACTAACGGTTCTGTTTCATCCGGCTTCATAGACAAGTAGAGCTGCGTATCATCAGCATAACAATGAAAGTGTATGCCGTGATTCTGGATTATACTTCCCAACGGCTGCATGTATAAACTGAACAAGATTGGCCCTAGCACTGAACCCTGCGGAACACCATAACAGACCCTTGACTGTTCTGAAGAAACCTCATGTACATGAACAAACTGGAACCTGTCAGATAGGTATGATTTAAACCAACATAGAGCTGTCCCTTTAATCCCAACAACATGCTCTAACCTGTGCAGTAAAATGCCATGATCTATAGTGTCAAAATCATATGTGATGTTTTGGAATGAGATTGTGCTCTGGGAAGATGGATTTAAAAAGTTTGTGATGTTCAGAGATGTTTCAAATAACAAGTCATACCATGAGTTACAGTTGTTGAAAACACAATGTTTACAAATGGAATCAAAAGGAGTAACAATTGCCAACAGGTATCTGCTCTTTCAACTAAATCTCCAAATATCAGCGAGACATTGCATAGGAGGCACCAAGACTGGATAGCATTAAGTCCAAGATCTTTGCTGTTGTCATCCAGCTTAAGTCCACCTGGCCTGTTCTTTCTCTGTGTGTATCCATAATTAAAGCTGACAATTCTTTCAGACAATGAACTCAGGTATATTGAATTCTTGATCAAATACTGAGACACAAGCTTTAAGTCATATTGGACCACTCCTTCTAGCAGGTCATGCGTTATGTCTACAGCGTAATTGTTTGACGAATGGAAAAACTGGAGAGAATTGAATGGACAGTCTCGTTTGACACCAAATATTGATTTCAAAGCAGGATTTTCCTGGATGACACAAACATGCTCAACATGAAGGTCTTTTGAACGTAGAGTTAAACCTGGGTGATCTTCACTGAAAACTGACTGATATTCACTTCTATCAGTTAAACATAACCTACAACAATTCATTTTCATTTTATTCTTTATTTTCATTCAAAAAACAAAACAATTCAATACAAACACAAATACAAATGTTCCTAACTTATGAATGAAAAGGGAGCAGAAAGAAGAAGAATCTTATCTGATCTGCCCCTTTCACAAATAACATTTAATAATAATTAAAAAAAACAAAAAACTAAGTGAATAAAAACAACTAAAATAAAATTAAAATAACATTTAAATAAAATTACCACCGCCTACGGGTATGTCAATCAAACTCAACATTTTTCGTTATATTTCCTTAACATACAGGTTTTAATTGTTCTTTTAAATGTGATGTTTGATTTGGATTCTTTGTTTTCTTTGTTCAGATTGTTCCATAAATTGATTCCTTTCACAGAAACACAACGTTCCATCAATTTTGTCCTGCATCTTGGTTTTATAAAAATCTCTGTTCCTTTTAAGTTATACTTGCTTTTTCTTTTTTCAAATCTTTTCTGAATGTTGATTGGTAAAGTTTTTTTATGAGCTTTAAACATAATTTGCAGAATACTATGGTCTACTAGTTCATGAAATTTCAACAAATTTAACTGAAGGAATAATGGATTTGTTGGATCTCTATATCGTTTTCTACTAATTATCCTTATGGCTCTTTTTTGCAGAATGAAAATTGATTGAATATATGTTTTACAGGCATTTCCCCAAACTTCAACACAGTAGGTCAGATATGGAACAATCAGAGTGTTATATAAAATGTACAATGCTTTGTTGTCCAATAAATCCTTAACTTTGTGTAACAGAGCAATTGTTTTTGATATTTTTATCTTTGTATAATTGATATGTGATTTCCAATTCAAATTCTCATCCAGCATGACACCCAAAAACTTGGTTTCTCTTACTCTATTAATTTCAATACCATCTATATTAATTGAAGTGTCTGTTTCTCTTTTTCTGTTACTAAATATCATGAAGTTTGTTTTTTCAAGATTCACTGATAATTTATTTACCTCAAACCATGTTTTTATTTTTTTAAATTCCTTTTTAACCACATTCAACACATATGTTAAATCTTCCCCAGAATAACATAAAGTAGTGTCGTCTGCAAACAAAATACATTTGAGCAGTTTGGAAACATAAACAAAATCATTAATATACAAAATAAACAGTTTTGGCCCAAGAACCGACCCCTGAGGTACGCCACACTTAATAAATTGTGATTCAGATTTGACATTATTTATCTGCACATACTGCTTTCTATTCTCCAAGTAGCTTGAGACCCATTGATGTGCCACCCCTCTGATACCGTATTTGCTCAATTTTTTTAGAAGTATGGTATGATTTATGGTATCAAAGGCTTTTTTGAGGTCAACAAAAATACTTACAAAAAAATGTCTCTTATCAATTGCAGTGCAAATTTCTTCAGTTAATTCCATAAGTGCCATTGATGTGGAGTGATTGGTTCTAAATCCATACTGACCATTGTTTAAAATATTGTATCTGTCTATAAATGTATCTAACCTAACTACAAATAGTTTCTCTAATATTTTTGAAAATTGTGGAAGCAAGGATACTGGTCTGTAGTTGGAAAAAACATGTTTATCTCCATTTTTATAGAGTGGAATTACTTTTGCTGTTTTCATATTATCAGGAAATATCCCCGTTGAAAATGATAGATTGCATATATATGTAAATGGTTCAATAACCAATTCAATTATATTCTTTACTAATATCATATCCATATCTGCACAGTCAGTAGATCCTTTACTTGCACAACTTTTTACAATATTCAGTATTTCTTCTTTTTCTACCTTACCAAGAAAAATGCTATTCACATTATCCATTATTGTGTTTTCATCTGTATTGTCTTTTATTGTTGGTATGTTTGCTGCAAGACTAGGGCCTATGTTTACAAAAAAATCATTAAACTTGCTTACTATTTCAGTTTTGTCATTAATGTCATAGTTATCTTTCACAAAATAATTTGGAAGAGCTGATTTTATTTGATCATTTTTTATTACACCATTTATTATTCCCCATGTAGCCTTTATATTGTTTCTATTTTTATTTAGTAAATCACCATAGTATTCTTTTTTATGTCTTCTTATTATCCATACTAATTTATTTTTATATTTCTTATACCTTTCTTCTGCTTCTTTTGACCTTAGTTTTAAGAAACATCTATATAAATAGTTTTTCTTCTTGCAGGCATTTCGTAGTCCTTTGGTCATCCATGGTTTGTCAATAGCATTTTTCTTGGCAATACTCCTGAGTCTACAGTGTTTTTCATACAATTCTATCAATAGCGTCATGAATGAATCATAAGCTATATTTACATCATTTACATACACTCCATCCCAATTCTGTTTTTTTTAGGTCTTCTTTCAGCGCCTCCAATGCTTCGTTAGATCTGTTTCTTATTAATTTTTCTGAGGTGATTCCTGTTGTATTACATTGATAATTTTTATAAACTGTGAAAACAGGTAAATGATCACTTACATCAGTTATCAAGATCCCACTCTCTACTTTTCCATCAACTGCGTTTGTAAAAATGTTGTCAATAACAGTTGCACTCTGTGATGTAATTCTCGTTGGTTTGGTTATCACTGGAAACAGACTCAAGGTATACATTGAATTTATAAATTCACTTGTTGTGTTCATTGAATTTGGATTTTCAAGATCAATATTAAAGTCTCCACATAAAAACACAATCTTATTTTGGCTTCTGTCAAACAGCTCCATTATTTTGTCTGTAAATGTCTCTACGCAGGAACCTGGTGATCTATAGACACAACTGATTATAGCATTTTTAGTTTTTTCATTGATAATTTCCACTGTGATAATTTCCATAATACTGTCAACAACAGTTGTCATATTGCTAATGACTTTACATTTCAAACTAGTGTTGATGTACAAAGCTACTCCTCCACCTTTTTTAATCATTCTATTTACATAATATAACTCATATCCATCTATCTGAAATTCATCCATATCCCCATCCTTCAACCATGTTTCTGATACTGCAATTATACTAAAACTATTTCTGAACTGCTTTAAGTAATCTTTTATTTTTGATAAGTTACAATTTATACTTCTACTGTTGAAATGGATGATAGACAGTGTTTCATTCATGACTATTTTATCATTAAATTGCTCCTCCGTGTAATACTCACATTTGTTGTGAACAGGAATTAATATGTTTTTGTTTTTGTCGCACTGAATGATTCAACAAAACCAAAAAGTGCATGTAGAGCTAAATTGTCTCCTGTAACCTGAATGACGGAACCCTTCACAGGTGTAGCTGAAAAGGGCAACTGTATTCCTTCTGTCTCCAAAATCTTAAAGGGATTGTGACATGAAAAACACATTTTTCTTGATTTTTTGTGTTTTGTTGGGTGTCTTGACATCAATTACACCCAAAAAACAACGAACTTTTAACATTCAGTGTATTGTGTGCTTTCTGGGATTTTCCGCATAACTGTGCAAAAACGGCGCATGTGGTTTGGTGGCGGATCATTACGTAACGATCCGCTAAATCACCGCCCCCTCCACCCAGCTCCCTGTCTCCTCTCCTCTCCAGCGCACCATAAAGGCTGATTTATGGTTCCGCGTTACCGACGCAGAGCCTACGGCGTAGGGTTACGCGGCGACGCGCACCGTATGCTGAACCCTACGGCGTAGGTTCTGCGTCGATTTAACGCGGAACCATAAATGAGGCTTAACACGGAGCTGTAGAGCCTCTTTTGTTCTAATCACCGGAGGAAAACTGCTAAAAACACCCGCGGCCACTGACTGGACTTAAGATAAGAGGACACTGCTGCTTGCATGCCTTTATTTTTATGATTGTTTGCTGTGGTTCGCCCTCCTGCTTTTCCGTGCATGCTTCGCCTGTCGCTCCGACGCCGCTGTGAGCGTATGGCTGGAGGAGGAGGAGGTTTGGAGGAGGAGCGGAGCAATGATTGACAGGAAAGGGGGGAAAGGAAGCATTTTTCACGGCGCAAAAAAACACTGTAATAAAAAGCCAGGAAAAGAGTACTAGAGTGAAGTTTTTCTTGTTACACTCTTTTAGACACATTTGAGGGATGTTGGCCAAGACTTTTAATAGTGTTAAAAGCATGTTAAAAATGATGTCACAATACCTTTAAGATCATCAATAAGTGGCTTCAGAATTGGCTCAAACCCATATTTCTTGAGATCCTCTGAGTGAAAGAGAGCGACAAGATGAATATTCATTAACACAGAATTGAGCTTTGGTGATAAATTTCTCAAAACAAAATAAATACATCCAAGTTTGTGCACTCCCTTTTTTGAGCCCAATGGATTGGCAGTTTTGGTGGGTAACTGTGGTTACTATCAACTACCATGATGTCATGGTTAGACCAGAACGATTGATATAACTGTATTGAACGACACTGTATATCAGCCCATATCTGAACTTCAAAACAATCGCCTCATCAAACAAAGGAGATCCACACATCTCACCCTTAGGACGTCTTACTGGTAGACATGTAGACCCAATTTTAATACTGACCATCCATCTGTGTGAACGCTTCTTCCACTGTGGTTTCCTCAAGTGGGTCTTCAGCACTGTGAACATCTACAAAGACAAAAGACTTTAAAACAATGGATGACCTATTATGACAGACACACTACAAGTATTCATACCAACACACACATGTGAAAGCACTGAATCTGCTAACATCAAAATAAACCATTCAAACTTGTATAGACATGGAAAATTAAAACATAATGACTGACCTGAAATCTGAAGACCTTCACGATTCTCCTCGGGACTCTGGTTGACTACAAAAACATATTTTTTGCTTTTATCACTAATGCAATATCGTTTTTTTTTTTTTTTTTTTTAAATGCAGAAAGAAATCTGGCAACTAAAATAGCGCAAAATACTGAAAAAGGAATCTTGTTTTTTTCTTCGGCATGATGGTTGTGCTATGCCCATAATGGCCAGAAACACCTTACTCATGTTGACATAATAATAAGGAAGTCTATTGAAGTCTACACGTTTTAAAAATCACTCACCTATTTGAATAGAGATTTTGTCAGCAGCACTGAGAATCTGCCTCAACTGATCGACTCCATAGTGGTTGGCCTTTCGCAGGGCTATGCCATCAGGCAGTCCAGTCATTCTGAGGAAACCTTTCTCTGCCTTTAGGTAGGGTAGTAAACCCACACCCCCGGCATCCTCTAAATGACACAGACACCAGATCAAATTGTAAACGGACAATATTCTGCAGGTCTGTTTAAAATAACACAATTTAGATGAACAGACAATTCATCAGATAGCTGCAAAGTACAGGCTATATATTAACAAAAACTGAGTGTATTAGGCACATCACAGGATAAGTAATTGTATTTGGGTTAAATAGTCCTTGTAAAGAAGTCCTTGATACTTACTGTATTTCTGGCTGAAAAGTGCTGTGACTTTTTTGCAAAGATCACTCTTCAGCGTTTTTGCAATGGACGATGCTGTTGAAGCCGGAGCTGAGAAGGGAACTCCTAGAAATGCAATAGAGAATAAGGACAAATAAGAAAAGGAGTAACTCCGAGAATAGTTGAAGTTAATTGTAAATGTAGAGATCTACAAACCTCTACAATAGACTGCAAAATCTTTTACGCCTGATGGCAATGCCTGTTGCCATCAGGAAAGCCTCTCCTACTTTGGAGTAGCTGGTTTGGACCACAAAGTTAGGGCTTTGGGTGTCAAAGGCAAGCGCCACCACCTCCACTCCAACTGACTGCAGCCTGGCCACCTATAAAAAAAACAAAAAAACAAGGACATTAAATATAAACAGAATTTGTATTCTACACCAGGAGAGAGAAGTGGAGTGATATGTCATGCAGCAAAGGCTGTCGTTGATGAGAGGCAGTCCCGTGGGCTACAGCTATACTGGTGACACTACTGGTAAAGTTTCCCTCCATAAATATCTTCGCAGAAATTAGACATAACAAGTTCAATACTCGCAAAGCAAGCTACGACCCTTGAGCTTGTCGATCTGGTATTGTCAGCGAAGATTTCCCCCAAATATGAATGCTGGGGTTTCAGAGGTTAATTAGTATCTAAAAGCTACTATATGTTTAGATTCAACCATAGACAATAATTTTGCTTCACATTAATAAGTTCAATAACTTATTGATTGCAGATGGCTTTGGAAACAATATTTTGACAATATCAAACCAAAACATTTAGATTTTGTATCAAATAAATGATAGAACTCAAACCACAGGGCAAATAGTATGGAACAACTAGACAAAATTCCCGGGAAATTTTGAAGTGCCACGGACTACTGCCGGATGATCGCGGGATGCACCCATGAAGGTCAAGGACTCGATACTTTGTCATTTGACACCACCCATGACTCTCTATGTCAAACCATTCAAAAGATATTGGACTATAACGTATCGGCCAATCAGAAGAAGGGGCGTGGCTAATTTGCACCAATGAGGGTCAGGGACTCGATACTTAGTCATTTGACACCACCCATGTCTCTGTATGTCAAACCATTCAAAAGATATTGGACTTTAACGTATCAGCCAATCAGAAGAAGGGGCGTGGCTAATTTGCACCAATGAGGGTCAGGGACTCGATACTTAGTCATTTGACACCACCCATGTCTCTGTATGTTAAACCATTCAAAAGATATTGGACTATAACGTATCGGCCAATCAGAAGAAGGGGCGTGGCTAATTTGCACCAATGAGGGTCAGGGACTCGATACTTAGTCATTTGACACCACCCATGTCTCTGTATGTCAAACCATTCAAAGATATTGGACTTTAACGTATCGGCCAATCAGAAGAAGGGGCGGGGCTAATTTGCACCAATGAGGGTCAGGGACTCGATACTTAGTCATTTGACACCACCCATGTCTCTGTATGTCAAACCATTCAAAAGATATTGGACTATAACGTATCGGCCAATCAGAAGAAGGGGCGTGGCTAATTTGCACCAATGAGGGTCAGGGACTCGATACTTAGTCATTTGACACCACCCATGTCTCTGTATGTCAAACCATTCAAAAGATATTGGACTATAACGTATCGGCCAATCAGAAGAAGGGGCGTGGCTAATTTGCACCAATGAGGGTCAGGGACTCGATACTTAGTCATTTGACACCACCCATGTCTCTGTATGTCAAACCATTCAAAAGATATTGGACTATAACGTATCGGCCAATCAGAAGAAGGGGCGTGGCTAATTTGCACCAATGAGGGTCAGGGACTCGATACTTAGTCATTTGACACCACCCATGTCTCTGTATGTCAAACCATTCAAAAGATATTGGACTTTAACGTATCAGCCAATCAGAAGAAGGGGCGGGGCTAATTTGCACCAATGAGGGTCAGGGGCTCGATACTTAGTCATTTGATACCACCCGTGTGTCTCTATGTCAAACCATTCAAAAGATATTGGACTATAACGTATCGGCCAATCAGAAGAAGGGGCGGGGATAATATGTATATATAATATACAAATGTAAATATTTATATGTATAATAATAATAATATACATATATATCCCATGAACCTGTCCCCAGCAGGACTGGGGATCATGTAAGGTCAAAAGGTCAGGGTTCAGATTCCTCCATTATCCAAGGTAAAGTATTATGAAGTCTGCATTGAGTGGGTCATGTGACTAGTTCTGGGTCACATGACCCGGAAGTATGGTAGTGTATATTGTATTGGAATGACTCAGCTAGTTCTTCGGATTTGACAAGCCTCAAATAACTTCACCTTGTAATCAAACTGTAGCTCCTAGCAGAAAAACAAAGACATCGTGAGGGAGACAGAACCCGGAAGATTCTGACAATCTTAATTTTATTCAGATATTCCTTAAAATGTGTTAGTAACGGCAATTCGAAAACAAAAATGAGATTTTTTTGAAGAAAACTTTTTTTAACATTAGAGTCAATGGAGACAGAGGCAGGATTTGGCGTGACTCTTGGCTCCCCCGTTCAAATTTTGTGCACACCACGCCTGTCAAAGTCATATTATTTGAATCTCAACATCTATGTCTACATTCTGACCAAAGATTATCTTTCTAGCTTTTACGGTTCGGCCGTGAGCTCGAGTTACAAATAAAAATTATGGTCATTTTTTCAAAGTCTCTCGCACTCTGATCAATTAGAACCGCACTGAAGATTTGACAAAAAAGTGATTTCCAGTCCTCGCTTGAGGGCTCATATCTTGAAAAGTGTACATTTTAGGAAAAAACAGTCTGGGGTTTAGAGAGAGAAGAGAAGTTTTCCTCCGTTTTGAAGTTTGAATGACGTTTCTACGTGCAAGTATGAGAAAGATAGGTGACTCAGAAAAAAGGTGATTTTTTTTTTTTTTAACCTCATCACACACACAGTGTGAAATGCTGCCCCATACAAATACATGGTCCCCATTAGTTTGGAAATTTGGAAATGTTTTTGCACTTCGTGCAAAAACAATTCGTGCCATCGTTCTGAAAATCCACAGGACTGTAGTTAAATTCAGGGCCTACAACTTTCTAAATCGGTTCATAATTTTTCGAGTAACGGTGTGCGAGTGGTGAGGCCCCAAAGTTCACGCAATGCGTTCACGATGGGGCAAAAAGCGCACGTTTGTGCACGTTGCGCAAAAACGTGCACGCCAATCGCTAATAAAAGTCATTCCCATGAAGTCCCGATTAAGTCGCACGTTTCTACGTTTTTACTTTTTGAGTTTTCTCAAAGCTGCGCAACTAGTTACGCGCCGAAGTTCATACGGAAGAATATGGAATAATAAATAATAACTAGACCAAAATTCCCGGGAAATTTTGAAGTGCCACGGACTACTGCCGGATGATCGCGATTTGGCAGCTACCCTGGGGGACTCCACAGTCCAATGACTTACTATGCGATAAGGCACCTTTTAAAATAAACTTTTTGTGACCTTTCAGACAAATAGCTCTTAAACCATTGAATTGTAGAAAAATTAAAACCATAATTAATGAGTTTAGAAATTAAAATGTCATGCTCAATCACATCAAAGGCAGCACTGAAGTCAAGCAATGCTGTTCCCACAAGCATCGAGTCATCAATTGATGTTAACCAGTTATTGGACATCTGTGTCATTGCAGTGCAGTTGGAGTGGCCAGACCTATAAGCATGTTGGAACATTGTTGTTAAATCATTGTAAGAAAAGTAATCTTGTACTTGCTTGAATACTATCATCTCCAATAATTTACTGAGAACAGGTAAAATACTTATAGGCCTACTATTTGGACCGCAGAAAGTTGATTTTGTATATTTGGGTAAAGGAATGATCTAACCCTCCTTCCAATGTTTAGGACACACACCACTAATCAGACACCTGTTGAACATGTGACAGAGAGGCTTCGAAATTACCGCAGCAGATGATCTCAATAGCCTATTGTCCAAGTTGTCCATTCCAGCAGACCCACCAACAGTCAAAGATTTCAGCAGCAATTCCACCCGCACAACACTGACCAGATGACATTCAAAATGACATAACTTGTTTTTCATAATTCATTTTTTTATCAGCTCATCTGAGTTAGTATCAACAGTACAATGCATTTTCTCTCTGAGTTTAGAACCCTTGTTAACAAAATAATCCTTGAAATAATTTGCAATCTGAGTTGGCTTATTTAAATAAACTCCATTCAGTTCAACAAAAGAGGTACAGGTAGATTTTTTCCCCATAATTTCATTAAGTACATTCCATAATTTCTTACTGTCCGTACCACTGTCAGAAATTCTTTTCTGATAGAAGTTTTTTCTTTTTGACTCTGTTCACTTTGGTCACATGATGCCTTTGTATACAATAAAGTTTTCTGTCCACAAGAGAACCCGAGAGAACAGCAACCTTCTTAGTCCTTTGAGCCATTAAACTCTTTAATTCAGAATCAATCCAAGGAGCACTTTTGGCTTTAACTGTAAACTTTTCTAACGGAGCATGACTGTTAACAACTCTCAATAGCACATACTTAATGTTATCCAGCTCAGTGAGAAAATTATCCTCATTGAATGTCTTATAAGTTCTTTTTACCATAATATTGGGACAGGCTTTAGGACGCTTTTTTCTCCTGGAGACAGCCACACAGTTATGGTCACTAAACTGGTACAAAAACAGGTGTGGAGCACATATCAGGGGTATTAGTGAAAATATGATGGATACATTTTGATGTTGGAGATCTAGCAGTGTTAATAGAAATTCTTGTAGGTTGATAAATTAATTGGGATAAACCACAAATCAGTCATATATTTAAGCTTGTTCTTGAGAGCACACTCATCAGATAGCCAATCAATGTTCAGATCACCCATCCAGTACATCTCTGTTTTCTTCAGTCACTTTATCTAGCATATTACATAATGCATTTAAATATTCTATCCTGACACTAGGTGGCCTGTAACAACATCCAACAAGTATTGGTTTTAAATAGGGGAGATGTACCTGCAGCCATAACACTTCAACATCATCAACCATCAAGTCATGTCTCAATTTAACAGGATAATGGTCATGTATTAGAATGGCCACACCTTCAAACCTATTTCTATCATGTCTATAAATTGAATAGCCACTTATAGAAACTTCTGAATTGTTTATAAAACTGTCCAGGAGGTTTCAGAAATTGCAAGAATATCTATATTGTTCAATTGCAAAAATAAAGAAAGGTCTTGGATTTTATTCCTCAAACTACATGTTAATATGTGCAAGGACTAAGCCTGTAGGTAGTTTGTTTATACCAGTCATCTTATCACATACCTCAAGTTGTTAAATCATCATCACATTCATCAGACATATTGATCCAGCTCTGAAAGTTCATGGATAAGCAGTGTATTTGCAACCTCTGGGTTTCCATTAAGCTTAATGTAGATCTTACAGGTGGCAGTCCAGGTGGCTTGTATTTTGTTATCCTTCCTCAGAACACGTGCTTGGCGGGCAATGTAGGCGTTTCTCCTCGTCAGGTGATCATTTAGATATACACTAGAGCACTTCAGCTTCCGGCCTTGCTTCAGGACATCCACCTTTCGTTTTCTGAGGATTGTGTGTGTTTCCCTGAAGAGTTCATGCACACCTATGGACGTGTGTGTGTGTGTGTGTGTGTGTGTGTGTGTGTGTGTGTGTGTGTGTGTGTCTGTCAGAGAGTAGAGCTAGTGAGTGTGTGTCTGTGTTTGAGTGACTGAATGAGTGAGTCTATGCATGTACTCTGCATGTAGAGTAAAAACTGTGGGAGTATGATGATAATGTATGGAAGAAAGTGGAAAAATCTTGAAGGCTTGGAGCTTGAAGTGAGCGATGACATCATTGCACATGTGTCTGTATGTGTGTGTCCATTTGCCCAGATGATAATCATATGGTCAAACAACAGTTAATCCAATACATTTAGAAATTAAATTATATAATAATCATCAATAACACCTCTATTATATGGAACACCAGGACAAAACCAGTACTGTACAAACATGTTTATTAAATGTCAAATAGTCAACAAAGTAAACAACTCTGATTCAAGTAAATTGTTCTGCATAACATTTTACATATGTCTTTAAGTAGTATATGGTTTTACACAATATTAATCTTGAAGTGAATTAAGCTTAAGATAATATTTCAAAAATATAAAAATTATGCAAGAATGAAATTACAGATGCATTCAAAATTGTATGGGTGCAGACAAGATCATTGTGCTAATAATACAATTGTAATTTAGATCATCAAAAGGTAAGTAATAATCATGTGGACAACATTCATTAAGAACATAAGATAAAACAATATAATGCAGTTAAGTGTATGATCATAAAAACATGTCAAGAATTTAATTTTGAGAGAATTGAAGCCTTACAATGCAGAACAAAAGAATAGAGAAGTCTGGGTCAATCTACCATGATTGGTCAGACCAAGAGCCTCTCATTAAAATATCAAAAACTGAACTGTTATTGTGACAATTAAAGTTGGAAATATGGACAATAGACTTCCATTCACAACAGATGTGAGGACAAAATAAGTCCTGAGTCCTTTACAAGGATTGAGACTCACAGAGGTCAAAGGTCCACATCAAAACCAGTGAGGATCCCTCTGTCTGATGGGCATTCATGTGGCAGCAGAATGTCTTTGGACAGTGCAGAGCAGTGGTCATCTTCCTCTTTCCTGAATACACAAAAACAGAGATATCAGCACAACATACATCATAGTTATTTCTGAATTTAAATTCAGTATACAAATTAGCCTTACAATTGCTCACACACCAGGACAATAGAAAATCTTACCTCTGTGTGGTTGCTGCATCAATAGAGTTGTCTCCAGAGCTGCTGTTGTCACTTGGTCTGCTACCTGGATCTGTTGTAGCCCTGATTTGGAAACAAAGAAATAATCAATAAGTTGTAGTTTTCAAAGCAAGTGAATCATCAAGAAGAAAGCTGCATACATTGGCAGAGCATCTGGCTGATGAGCACCTGCCTGAGACACATTGAACTGCTGCTGTGGCCCCTTGGACACATGTTGGACCGTCTAGGAAGTCTCGCTGATGCAGCAGAGTGCTGCTACATTGCTGCAGCTCTTCCCATGACCAACCGCAGGTCATCCATGGCTCTACTGGCTCCTGCTGCTCCTGGACCCCTTCCTGTAGCCAGCCCAGGTATGCCTGATCCTGGCTGTACACCAAAGGAGAATGAAAACAACTTTATACATGTGGGTTGAAAAGTTTTTTTAACATAAGATTAAAAAACTTCAAAGAAATGTGAGCATTGAAAAGTCAAATCAAACTATCTAACAGTATACTCACCTCTGTCTGTAAGTGCACCTTGCCTGCATCCTCAGTGGCTCTGTAAGTACAACTGACAACATTACACCTGCAGGGGGACTATTCACCCATAGCTGGGACAGCGGTTGACAGGCACCAGGGTTTATCCACACAGTGGTGGCCCTGACGCCGTGTCTCTGGGGCCCGCTGCTGCTCCGAGATCCCCTGCAGTTTAGCCTGGGACCGTGAGGTACCCAGTTTCCGTGTGTGGCCCCGGGGAGGCACTGCAGGAGTCTTGGTAGTGGAGAGGCTTTGTACTGGCAGGAGGAAGCTAACTAAGTCAGCTTCTTCTTTTCACCCTCCATTCAGAAGGCTAGCCAGCGGCAGAAGCAGTGAGCAGAGAGCAGCACAATGCAGCAACATGCACTAGCTCCAAGCACCACACTACTGCACTAGACGCTTCACACATACCCTGTGTTAGCACACAGCAGTGTGTGCTAACACACACACACAGACGCACACACACGCGCACACACACACACACACACACACACACACACACACACGCAGACAGACGCACACGCAGACAAACACAGATGACAGACATACACAAAAACAGATAAACAGAGAGGGGGTGCTAGAGAGGGAAAGGTGGGGAAGGAAGAGAGAAGGGGAGGGAATGAGAAGGATGTGATTGAAAATACTTACCGCATACCTACCATTTCATCTGGGCTGGGCACCTTTTCCGAATTAAACAACATACCTACAAGGGCTCTTTTCCACAATAAAAGACCACAAGAGGAAACCTTTCTCAACCCAAAACCACCATGAGTTGGACCCCAGGCCATATTCACCATAAGCATCCAGATACCAAAAGAAAATAACACAATGAACCACAAGAACTACCCTAACAACAACTACCCTAACAACAACAACAGGCCATCTTGCTCAACCCCAACCACCATCAACAACAAGCTGTGAACTCTGCCAAAGAGTACTTCACAGATGACTTGGACCCGAGGCCACATTCCCCACAGGCATCCAGACACAACACCACTAAAGCAAAACCACTTCACTCAGAAGACAAGCCTCCCGCTTCTGGCGAAGTCAAAACACAGTACACCGGATCGTGATAACTGTGATACGATTGCAGCACACCTGATTGAAGGCAACATTGTGGTTGCGATATGTAAATATGATCAATCAGTGTCCGCTTTTCGGTCGTTGCAGCGGAAACAAGCTGGCTATAGCCTCTGGACCGAAACAACTCCCATATGGCTTTCTTCCCTTTGGAGAGCAAGTCTTCATTGAAGTCTCCACAAACCACTACAGGCTGGCAACCCATCATCTCTAAAGTGTCCAAGAGGCTTTGCATGTTTGCAAGAAACACGTCAAGTTGGATATTTGGTGGTCTGTACACAGTGGCTATCAATGCTCTGACAGGACCCTCAACCTTGACGACGGCGAATTCAAGGTCGGGCACATTTTGAATGTACCGTCGGGCCTCTGCTTGTAGACAGCTCCTGTAGTACACTGCAACTCCACCTCCATCTTTCATAGCCATATCCGCTCTGTTAGAATATGAGACATTTCTGTTGCGCGCAAACATCTCATATCCCTCCAGCTGGAAGTCTGGAGAAACAAATGATCCCGACAGATGGGATTCGGTGATGCACAGGACATCAGCAAGTCTGAATTCATGGTGGGACCTGATGTCCTCCATGTGCGACGGAAGTCCTTGACAATTGTGATGGACTATTGTCAAAGTTGGACCAGTGTGGTCTGCGGTCTTGACAAAGTGCAAAAGCGGTCTTGCACTCTCGAATGAGGCGTGACTCATAGTCTCCATCGATGTGGTGATTTTAGGATTCGCATAGATCTTCTTTTCTTCAAAGTCTCTGATCCATAGTCCTTGAAGTGAGGTCGTCCGGCTCAGGGCGACATAGGCCATTCCGGGTTCAAAAATGTGCTTCAAGGACACCACAGCAGACTGCACAGTCATGCCTTGCACTTTATGAGCTGTACAGCCGAAGGCCAGCTTCATCGGGAACTGCCGTCGAACCATCCCCCTTATGCTCGTGCTTTCCTCGAACCTTTCCACGTACACCAAGTTATCCTCCGCCCCTTGAATCTTCTTGCGGAATTTCTGGCCTGCCGTGGGATTATCCAATTCGAGTCCAATGAGCTTGACCACAGTCAGTCCGTCTTCGGTGGTGGTGACAATGTTGGCAATTGTTCCAAAAGTGCCATTTACAATCCCGTCCTCAATATCGAGATTCCTGATCACCATGACTCGTGCTCCTTGAGCCGCTTGCAGGTTGTCAGGTAAATCCCTTTTATTGCCTTTAAAGGAATCATACGCAGGTTTCATTTCTCCAGTTCGCAGATCTTTTCTAAAGTCTTGCGCTGGAATCTCTACAACTTGCAACTTTAAGGCAGTTAAAATTGCAGCGTTGTGCTCGTCAACCTCTTTGTTGGTGGCAAAGATATGAAGGGCGTCTGTCGGACAATCTCCGGCCTCCACAACGGCCTGAGCGAGCAGAGCTTCGTCATCCGCGCTGAGCGGATCCTCCTTATTCCTGGTTCTAATCCTGTTCAAGAGCTCGGCAAAAGTGCGATCATCTTTCTGCCGCATTATCTCTGTCAGATTGACCAGCTTGAAATCTTGCCAGAGGTCGAGCACATCATCCTCAAAAACGCATAGCGGTTTGCCTTTACCAAGGGGCGGCAGTTGGTAAAAGTCGCCAACTGCAAGGACAGACATCCCTCCAAATGGTCTCCTGTTTCCTCTGATCTGCTGAAATCTCCAGTGGACATAGGAAAACAGATCCTTAGAGACCATGGATATCTCATCAATAATCAAGATCTCCGCATTGGACAGTGTTACCCTCACTTCGTCCAGTGTGTTTCCGAGACCTTGATACGGAGGTTTCAGGCTTCTCGGCAGCTTCAGCAGTGAGTGCAGTGTTTTGCCAGAGATATTGAAAGCGGCGGTGCCAGTAAACGCCGCCAACAGCACTGAAGGCTTAGACATGTCACCTTCATTGCGTAACCTGGGAAGTTGGCGCAGAATCTTGGTGGCCTCCTGATAAACACACTTGATCACATGGGACTTGCCACAACCGGCTCCCCCAGAGATGAAGTAAAAAAAGGGTTCAGGATCCTGACCCCAGACGCGTTTCAAACACCATTCGCGTATGGCGTAGAAGGCGGACGCCTGCATCTCATTGAGGCTTCGAAACATGTTCCTCACAAAGTCGGGGCTCAATTCCGGCGCCTGGATTGCTGGCATGGCTCCACTGCTCTCACCTTGAAGCTGAAAATCTGGAAGCTGCTCCTGTTCCTCCTCGCCAGGGTTTATGGCTTCTCGCTGAGCGACACACTCTAAACGATCCACCTCAACCTCTGGTGCAAAACTATTCCACGCGTTGCGGATGGGTCCCTCCTTTCGAAACCGTTCGAGGGCTTTGTCGATTTTCCTACCCTCTCCTTCGTAGCGCCTTCTATTGAAGTTGACGTACTTTTTCACAGGCAATCGGCCCGGACGCCGACCACTTTTATAAAACGCTTCGTAGGTCGGGTAGCGTTCCGGCTTCAGATCAGCATCCTCTCTGTGTGGCCAGTACAGTTTTAGGAGCCGTCTGTAATACTTTTCCGGATCTTTCTTCTCTGAGAAACGAGTAAACCGGATGACGGCAGGTTTTCCCGAAGTCCTCTTCTGGATACACCCGTGGTCGTTCTGGAGGGGAATGGCAGTAGCCGATTGACGTTGCTGACCGTAGAGGACCCTGTAATTGGATGTGAAGTCAGCCAGACACATGTCTCGAAACTCGCCTGTATCAGGCCTCTGCATGTATTTTTCCGGCAATCCTGCCATCCAAACGTCCTCTTCATCTGCGGCCATGTTCTGCAGCCTGCTCATCGGAAGACTCATTCTCATACCGTCGTCCTCCGTCTGTATAAAAATTACAGAACGCGAGCACTTTTTCAGCGGTAGGCTGCATACCCGTGCCACAGACTCCTGAGCGCTAACCTCTCGGTGTTTAGCATACGCCTGCATAATCTGCTTCATCTCATCCTGTTTATTAACGCCAGATTTCCGTACATCACGGATGACAGAGTCAAGGAATTCAGTCATCTCGTGCTCTGGCTTGGAGACGTACGACATCATATACATGATGCAACTGAAATCGTCAATGACATACTGGATGTCCATGTTGGCGTTCCATGCTCGCAACAGGTCAGGGTTGTATCCATTCACCCAGCAGTCCTTGGGGTCACGCTTATTGTAGACCACCATTCCACTGGTGAGGGATCTGACACTGTGCGAGTACTCTTCAGGATGCAAGTCACATTTTTGCAACAACTCTGCCAAGTCCTTGAAAGAGGCATTTGGGTCCATTAGAAGATCTCTCACCGGCTTCAGCTTTTCCTTGGCCATCTGTTGCTGCTTTGAGAGGAATTTTTTGCTCTTCTTGGACTTCTTCTGACTCTTCTTGGAATCCTTGGACTTTTCCCCACCTTTTTTATGCCCGCCAACATCGTTTTGTCCACAGTCTTGGTCTTTCTGGGCATCGTCTTTCTTGACATCTTCATCATCACCATCATCAACAGCCCCCCAAGGTGTGCAGCCAATGATCGTTTGATCCATGGGCAGTTTTGGAAAACCAAATCTGCACGATACATTGCCTTTCCTGCATGTTTTGGAGTGGTTGCGGCTGTGAACCTGAACCTCAGACACTATTTTGTGGAGCTCGGGGTCCGTGTCCACATCAGGCATCCGACAGCATATATAGCGGTCAATGAATTGGATGACATCCTTGCAGCACTCAGGATCCTCAATCTCTGGTGCATCTTTGATCCACACCAGCATATGGATATGTGGACTACCTCTGGCTTGAAATTCCACCCGATAAAAGTAGTCCTCCACTGGACCGATGGGCTGTGCAGGTGACAGGAGCAGATCTGTCATGAGCGCATCCACTCGCTTCTCAAACAAGCGCATCACCGTCACAGGGTTACTGCGGAGAATCTCACACTTCTCATTCCAGTCCAGCTCTGAGAAGTCCCCTTGCTCACCTTGTTGAGCTTTGATAATGTCAATAACCTCCGGCCATCTCATTTCGGCGGCAGAAAACGTTAGGAAAAACGTTGGCTTGCCCAACTGTCTGACCATGGCGAAAAGATCTCACAGCGTTTTCTCCCAATACGCTGGAGTGCCTCGGAGGGGTTGCATGAAACGGGTCGCATCCCTATTTTGGATGAGTTGTTCCAGCTCCTCTTTGTCCTGAATCATCTTATTGGAAATTGTCCTCCCATCTTTGGTGAATTTCTTCCCCTTGCGTGTTTGGATGGACATGCTGTTCCTAGCGATGTGCGTTTCCGTCACAAACTGGGAAAAGAACAGATAACTCTGGTCCCTCGCAAAGCGGGCATCCACAGAGAAGAGCCTTGAATTGAAGTACACACTTGGGGACAGATGGATTATTCTGCCCTCATCCAAGGTGTTCTCTCCGGTTGGGAACTGAACAGGAAAGGCCATGGCTTCAAGCTTAGGAATGGCAAAGAAACCGACAGGTTTGTTTCCTTGGGCAGGAGCAATGCTAAATATGCCATCCCCATATGACAGAACCTCCTGTGCTATGTCAAGAGGCTGCATGCACGTGTCCAAGGCCAGACCAGGCCTGAGGTCTTCCTTTTCCTTGTCGTCGTCCACCTCATTGGGCTGCTTTTCACCAGATGTGCCTGCAGCGGGTTCCATGTCTCCTTCCGGATGTCTGGGCTCCTTGAGCTGTGCAGCATCTGGGGCTTCCTGTGGAGCATCTCCCTCTTCGAGACTTTCAAATTCAGCACAGTCATCAATCTCAATGTTGCTGTATTCTGAATGAGTCTCTCGCAGTATCCTTAGCCCTGCTAGCACATTCTTCATGTTAACTGTGTAGAAGTGCTGATAGCCCTTGTACTTGATGTTGCGCTTCAACTTTACTTGCAACAGCTGGGCTTGGGCGCTGGGCCTCGGAAGAGCATTGACTGTGGTTTCCATCTCTGATGGTACACACACAACTGCTCCGTGTACTGCTCTTTGACGTCCTTTGGGCAAGGCAACTATCTTTGCAAATGGTAAGATCTTTGCAATCAATTGCCTTTCCAGCACGTTCAACTGTTCGAGCTCTGGGGGAATGGGTGCAAGCTCCAGGTTGTTGCAAGCTGCCATGGACGGCATTCGTCCTCTGGCCAAGTGGCTGTCACAGGTGTGGCAGATCCACTCCCGCATCCTGTCCTGTGGAACGGTGCATGGGGCTGAGCAATCGGTGTCACAAACGTGGACATACTTACCTGTCAAGCAAGCAGCCACCACGCAAATGTTTTTAATATATTTGGCCCTGTTGCAATGCCTTACCTGATTGGGGAACAGAGCTCTGTGACACACTGTGCAGACATGTGTGGGCCCATGTCTAATTCTTTCCCGAAATACCGATATGGCTTCTACCATCACAGGGTTAACCACAGGCTGTGCAGTTTCCGGGCGGCAGTTTACGATGTCCATGTATTTCCTCTTAATCCTGAGTGCACACTGCAACTTGTGACGAATACGAAGTGCAGCATCTTTAGCGAGTCTATCCTTTTTGTTCTGGATGCAGTGTTGTATGTGACGCAGCCTGAACTCTGGGTTGTGGTGATATTTCTCGCTCACGTACTTTTTCTGTTTGATTTTAAAATGAGGATCAGTGCTATACCTCTCGCCTATGTACTTTTTCATTAAACATTTCTGTTTGTTTTTAAACTGAGGATCCGTGCTATACCTCTCGCTCACATATTTTTTCTGTTTGTTTTTAAACTGAGGATCAGTGCTATACCTCTCGCTCACGTACTTTTTCTGTTTGTTTTTAAACTGAGGATCCGTGCTATACCTCTCGCTCACGTAGTTTTTCTGTTTGTTTTTAAACTGAGGATCAGTGCTATACCTCACGCTCACGTAGTTTTTCTGTTTGTTTTTAAACTGAGGATCAGTTCTATACCTCGCGCTCACATAGTTTTTCTGTTTGTTTTTAAACTGAGGATCAGTTCTATACCTCGCGCTCACGTAGTTTTTCTTTTTGATTTTAAAATGAGGATCAGTGGTGTATCTCTCCTTGCGGTACTTTTTCATGAAGGTTTTCTGTTTGCTCTGACTATCCAGATCCATCCAACTTCTTTTGATGTACTTCTTCTTTTGTTTTCGATGATAACGGTCTTTTGCGTATTTGTTTTTAATCGCCTGCAGTTTTGTCAGCCTAAATTCCAAACTGCTGACATATTTCTCTCTCTCATGCCGCGCTCTATTAGTTGTGCTTGTACCATTGTCTACAGGTGGTACATGTTGCTTTTTGCACTCACTCGATCTACGCATAGCCTTTCTTCGCATCTGTGTTGGGATTTTCGAAAAAACCTCTGTCGTGGGACGTGTTATGTTGACGCGCTGACTCAAGTCCTGATTCTTTGGTTGTCTGAAGTTACTTGTCTGTGGGATATTGGCTTCCTCTAACAATTGTGCTTCTGGTACAGCCGTTGATGGATTTTTGATGGTCACATCCTCTGACTGTCCAGGCATCTCACTGAGTGTGTGGTTACTTGTAAAGGAAACAGGCATGAACTCATAGCTGCCATAAGGGCCACGGTTTTTAAAAAGCACAAGCAAATGTTTAACCATGCGACTCAATTTAGAGAAGGTCAGCATAATTGCTTTTCCATTATGATGAGGAAAACCTTTGGCAGACCTTGAGTGGGAATCAAAAAACCCGTAGCGTCCGGACCGGTCACGGAACACTGCAATGCACTCAGGAGCGACAATGAGAAAAGCAAGGTTGACACCTTGAGAGAGGCTTTTCAGCTGTTCACGAAGGCACAGTCCTCTCCTGCTTCGAGGGCTGCCGTCTACAGCCTTCAAGAAACCAACCCTCAAGTCCGACATGTCCAACTGAACATTGTAGGTATCCGAATCGGTGAAAACCTGTTTCGGCATCTCCTCTATGGTCAAGTGGTTGCTTTTGAACCTTTTGTCCGCCTTCAACTGTTCTTTGATACCTACATAGAGTGCATTCCCCTGTTCAAGCACTCTATCAAGTGAGACCATGTCAAAATCCACCCCCTCCTGGTGGTAGGCGAGAAAGGTCAGAGCCATGCAGGTACACTGGTGATTGCGAGAAAAGGTTCCATACCTCCCGTCCTTCTGAGAATGCGACGCCCTCACGGATTGAGTGCGATGGCTCGGACCGACGGCAGGATCCTGAAATCATTTTAAGGAATGTTGTCATTGTTATCATGATGTAACATTTTCTTTTATAAGTGACAGATCAATCATTATCAATCTCATCATTAATCATAATTCGTTTCATTATCATCGTTAATCTTATATTTTTTAACATACCTTACATGCCTCCAACATATGTAACCAGCAATGGGTGGACAAAGTATTCACATCCTTAACTTAAGTGAAAGTACCAATACAATAATGTAAAATTGCTCCATTACAATTAAAAGTCCTGCATGTCAAATACTGCTTAAATAAAAGGGTACATAAATTATAGCAGCAAAATACACTAAGTATAATAATACACAAGTATTAAAACTAAAACTACTAGTCCAGTGGTTCACAACCCTGGGTCAGAAACTCTGTGTGTGTGTGTGTGTGTGCGCGTGTGCGTGTGTGTGTGCGTGTGTGTGTGTGTGTGTGAGAGAGAGTGAGTAAAAACAGAGGTGCAGCAGTTAAAAGATGTAAATTACCTGGCTGGGATGTTCCTGGAAGGTGGACTCCTGGGGCTGGGCAGGGTCAGACGCACCAGGCTCCACCACCACTCTCCTAGGACTGCAAGGCGCTGGCTTGGAGGACACATCCACGGCTGGTGCCTCCACCTAAAACAATAAAATACATACATAAATAAATAAATAACTGTGTGAACTGCATTGACAAAATGAAACCATGTATTTTAATACTGTGTTACAATTATTCACTAAATATAACAATATAATGTTTTTGTCTATGGTGTGTCTACTCAAAATACTCAAAAAAATCCAAATAAGTATTACTCAAATAAATCAGACAAAATATGACAAACCTGCTGCTTCTCCCGGGTCCTCTTGGAGGCGACGCGTCTCTCCCGGCGCTCCACGGTCGACTTCTGCTGGAACAAAAACCATACAGACTTTTTTCACACCATATTCGCGACTTAGCTCCTCTTGGACAATAAACAGGAAGAGGGACACACTTTTTAAAAGAGGCCTCAATGAAAAAATAAAATCTGCATGAACATTACCTCCCTGCCGTCCGGACGAGCTGTGCACTCCACAGCGCTGGGAAGGTGGGCCGGAACGGCCTTCTCCATCTCATCCAGGATCGCCGGACTAAACCACACAGGATTTAGCGGGATCGGATCCACCCCCACGTCCACCTGTGAAGACAGAACACGTGTCTGCTCCAAAGGGCTGGATGGACGTGGCGCGGTGACCACGCCCTTCACAACCACTTTTGGTGAGACACGTCTGGCAGGAGGCGACGTCCTGGGAGAAGTCTGGGCCCTCGGGACGACACGTCTGGCAGGAGGCGACGTCCTGGGAGAAGTCTGGGTCCTCGGGACGACACGTCTGGCAGGAGGCGACGTCCTGGGAGATGTCTGGGTCCTCGGGACGACACGTCTGGCAGGAGGCGACGTCCTGGGAGGCGTCTGGACCCTCGGGACTGTGGGCTCCAGCTGGTGGTGGAGGGTCCACCACAGCAACTCCGCAAGCCTCTCCATCCCGCCCTCCTTGCTGAGATGGACCTGACAAACATGATCAAAAGTTATTTAGCAGACAGAAATTTTCAGTAAACCTGTACCTGAACTTTCCCTATCATCTACCAAAGATATGCACACCACATTTTTTTAACATGTCTTAGATTGTAGAGTGTCATGTACTTACACCGTCAGGACACCACAGGTCCAGTTGTGTCAGCGGAAAGTAGTGGGTGGCAGAGACGTACCTGACACCTGAAATACAAAAGACAAACAAAAACATAATGACTTCTGTAATGCAATTAGAAAAAACAAAAATGTCATACATTCTGGATTAATTATAAAACAACTGAAATATTCCAAGCCTTTTACTATTTTAATATTGCTGATTATGGCTTACAGTTTAAGATTAAGATTCCCAGAATATTCTAATTATTTTGGAGATAGGATATTTGAGTTTTCTTAAGCTGTAAGCCATGATCAGCAATATTAAAATAATAAAAGGCTTGCAATATTTCAGTTGATTTGTTATTAATCCAGAATGTATGACATTTTTGCATTACAGAAAATAAACGACTTTATACACAATATTCTAATTTTATGAAACATTTAAGTGGCATTGCCACTTAAATATCAAGAAACACTGCTATACATGTCACTGTATTTTTTGTTTACATACCCATACGTGCAGCCACACGGTGGTATTCCTGGCTTAGAAGCTCCTGGAGGTCCAGCTCTACGGTGAGACGGCGAGGGAAGTCCAAAACACACACCTAGAGTGAAAAAGATGTTCTTTCTCAGTAATTACATTCTCTCCCTCAAAAATTGCATAGAAATTGAAGTTATATGCATAAAATCAAGTATATCATCAGACATGTTATCAAGATAATAACAATATAAGAATACTTACGTTGGGCCAGGTAGAACAGGCAGTCAGCAGGAGCTTACCAAACGCGACCCCTGCCTGAGTGACGGTCCCGCTGGCGCTCAAGTCGTTACTGGGTGCCAAAATGCAGACTGCCGCGGGTGAGCGAGGCAGTACAGCATTCAGCACCTCAGTACGCAACTCAAGTGCCGACGCCCCAGGGACAGACAGGACGCCACAGGACAGACGTCGGTCCGGCAGTCCCACCAACCCGTCCGCGATGGGCCGAAGGTGGGAGTCACCAACAAGCAAGACGAACTGCATGAGAAGACATATTTTTTTTAATCAACGTGCAAATATCCCCCAACTACAAAAATCTGATTTTACTCAATGGAATCTAAGAGTATTATACCTTCTTGTCAGGTGACTCCTCTGGGACAACCAACTTCCGGAAATGGGGAGTGAAGGTGGACTTGTCCCACTTCAGCACCCGATGGCGGTGACCCGTACCGTGGCCTAGGAGCAAGCACAAACACAAAAACTGTCAAACAATACCTTTACATCATAAAACCTTTAAAAACCCCAGGGAAAATCTGTTTACAATTAAACAAGAATATACAATTTACGTGTAATGAAAACAAACAGTGGGCTACATACCTGGGCGGAAGTCAGAGGGGGACACCTGGTGGTGGGACGGAAAAGTATTACATCACTACTCACACTTGTAGTACACTGAAGCAGGGCTGCAGCTATCGAATATTTTAGTAATCGAGTATTCTACTGAAAATTCCATCGATTAATCGAGTAATCGGATAAAACATATATTTCTTTAGTTAAAGAGCAATTATAAATATACATAAGATGTTAGATGTTAATTGACATCAAGACTAAATTATATAATACAGTAGGTTCATGGCTGTGCATTTAAAAACCCTAAACTTACACCAGTTGACCAAATTCACAGCCTTCACTCAAAAAACTAAGGATTTTACCAAGAAATGTTCTTATTTCTAACCTAAAAATGCCATTACACCTGATATCAGACATAACTTAAAAGGTTAGATGTTTTTCCCACGCGTTTCAATTGAACTTTCATTTGTGTCAAGCAAATTTTAAGTTGTAGTTAAGTTTTAAATTAGAGTTTTGGCAGTGTTCAAAATAAAATTATGATTCCTGTTGTATGGAGCACCAGTGCTGCTTGTTTTATCCATCAATGACTACAGAGATAAAATAAAATGAAAACTACCCAGTTAGCTTTATTACGTTTTTATTTTTCTGACATTTTCTGCCTTTTCTTTTTGTTAAAACTGTAGCGGGAACAGAGGTTTATATTCCGGGTAAAGGCTGATTTATGGTTCCGTGTTACAACAACGCAGAATGGTGCGCGTCGCTGCGTACCCTATGCCGTAGGCTACGGCGTAGCCGTGGAGAGCCTGCACGCCAGCGCAGCACCGCAAGCCGGACCGCCGCTCTCCGCCCTCGCCAGAGAGCGGCGTAGACTCTGCGTCGATTTAACGCGGAACAATAATTTTGGCTTTAGAGGGGGAACATAGAGAACGGACCAGAAGAATATAGCGTGGATTAAAAATAAAAGTTAAGCACTGAACTCCCGTCTGGGCCATTGCAGACTGCCTGAGCATGATGTTACTAAAACCAAACATATCCGCCGCCTCTTTCTCCCCCCTTTAACGTGCGCAGCGCATGGATGTAGGCACAGGCATGGATCTATTTTGGGCGCAGCGTCAGCGGTTTGTGTCGCATTAAATGTGGTCCGGGCGTAATACGAGGCTTTGAGCTGGTGAAATTAAACGAAAAAAATAAATAAATAAATAAATTTAACGATTCCTCGAGGCAGAGGAAATTCCTCGATCATTTTTTGTAATCGAATTATTCGAGGAATCGTTTCAGCCCTACACTGAAGCAGAGCCGGATTAACGCAAAGGCAAACTAGGCATGTGCCTAAGGCCTCATTGGCAGGGGGGCCAATAAAATAAACATAGTAAGTAATGAAAATATATGTCCTATCTACAATGTATTTTGTATTTCAGTGTTAATATATCAATATGTATTAACTAATTAAAAATGACGACGTTTACTCTAACGTTACGTCACATTAACGCCACTCAGTTAAATCCGATGGGAGGACTAAGCGGGACAATTAAGCTATCAGGCTGCAAGGTCTGATTTATTGTTGGACAGTTTCTAAATGGTCTTGATAAATGTGAAGGGTTCATGTTTGTCTTCTTGTTCCTGTACTTAATCACAGGTGTGAATATGGGCTACAGGTGAAGGGACTAGAATTTGTATTCACCCAATTCAGGCTTGTTTTCCTTGGCTGTCTGAGCAAATTAGAAAAGAAAAGTGAAAAAAAAAAAATGTAATAATTGCTAATTTTTCAACAAAGTTTTTGTTGAACATAAACATCTTTACCACTACAGCACACTTTGTCTTACTTCAAATTTTATTGGTCTTTGTATATTTGACCTCTTATTTAACTATTGAATTTAACTCAACACATTTAAATAAGATTTTCTGCAAAATGCAATAGACTACAACATTTATCTCACTTGCTCTGTTTACATAGCAATGCTGACACCTATTGGTCATTTAATATATATTTAATATAATTAATTGTAATAACGTATAAATAATAAAAATTAAAAAATAGTCTGATAGACTGTTTAATATACAACACATGACTTATTTTGGAATACAAATAACCAACTTGCCTATGACTATGCTACGTTAAATGTGAATTAACTTTTATTAGTAACTTTGGTAAGTTTAAGATTTCAATTCATAAATAACATCAGTGGAGGGGGGCCCAAAATTCACAGTCTGCCTAGTGTAGTCCATTTATTTAATCCGGCTCTGTGAAGCATCGTGTAGAGTGCAGCACTGTACTGCAAATACCCTGTGTGTGTGTGTGTGTGTGTGTGTGTGTGTGTGTGTATGTGTGTGTGTGTTCAGTTGTAGAAGAAATAAAAACTTACCCTTCCAGCCTGGTAAGGTGAGTGGGATGGTGAGATCGGCAGAGGGGTCCACAGCTTCTTCATCTGAAACACAGAACTAAACTTACTAAAACTGAAGACTTTGAATTACACAGTGTATTTCATTATTACTTGATAAAAAGCCTAGAGTGAACACTATACCTTCTGGGCAGGAGACTGGGAGGGGCTGGCTCCATCCCTCTGGGTCTCGAACGGCTGGGCTGGCGGTGGCGTCTCCGGCTGGGTCGCCTCAAAACACAAAACCAATCAAATGCAGTCAATAAGTGACACATTGCAGTCACTTGACAGAAGAAGCACTCACTTTCCTCACGTCTACTTTAATGCTTTGTAGTCTATTGTGTGTAGCTTTAAAGCTATCTATTGTGTAGTTTTGTCTGTACCTGGTCCGGCTTGCTCCAGCGCAGCTTTTGGGCGCGGGAGCGTTTTCCCTTCTGTGGCATCTTGTCACCAGCCTGTAAACACTTCAGAAAAAAAACACTCCAAAACACGGTTATTTCACAGGCAAACACAATGCAGTGTAAAAGTTTGAAATTTGAACAAACACAATATCAACTAGAACGATAAACAGTGCAAACAATATGTGTGTGTGTGTGTGTGTGTGTGTGTGTGTGTGTGTGTGTGTGTGTGTGTGTGTGTGTGTGTGTGTAAGAGAGAATGGATGTATTTCAGTATAGGGCTTAGTATTTATGTTGTGTGCTCTGTTTGTGTAGCTGGTGTGTGTGGGCGGTCTTGGTTTCAGAAGATGGAAACTGCCAAAAAGAAGGAAACAATTATTTTAGACTGTGGTTTATATGAAATTACGGAAAAGAGAAAAGACATCACAACAACACATCACACAACACCAAATCAGAACACACTCACAACAACACATTTCAGTAAAAATCACACAACACATTATATCACATCACAACTTGTTTTCAAAAGGTAAGAGATTTTTAATTTTATGCTTTTATGCTCTATGCCGTGTTTCATCAAGAGTCCTGGATTCACACTGAAAGCGTCACATAGGCAGCTCCGGCTGCCATTCATTTCAGAGCGTCAATTTGAAGTTGAAAAATCTGAACTTTATGCAAATGAGCAGCGACGCCGAGGCAGCGTCCAATCACAGACCGGGATTCCTGAAGCGAGAAGCCTCAATGCAGATTGTACTTTCATGTTCACACAAACGTACACTCATTCACATGCGTACAGGAGCAGAGCTGTCACTAACAAACTTATTTTTATCAGGAATCAATATATTTCATCCAGCAAAATGCCATTTTTACCTGAACTGCTCATGTGAAACACGTATCTGATGGTTGAGGGGTTTGATGGTCCAAACAACATTATTTGCTACATTGATCCAACGCGAAATAATTAAAAACCGTGCTTATTAATCACAACACACAGTGTAAACATGGTGATTAAATCCGCTGTGACCCGGTGAGTCAGTGCTGCTCTTGGCAGCCAGACTGCAGCTTCACCGGGACCAACGATGATGGTTGATGTTGATCCAGGACCAACCTGGTTAAGGAGCATCAAACTCACTCTTATCTACGCAGAAATAACGCTAAAATATAAAGAAGGCTTCCCAAAGTGTGATCCATGGTGGAATAAAAAAAACTGAAGATGTGCAGCTATACATACAGTAGATATATGTAGACTGTATGCACTTTGTTCCCTCCAGTTCTGCAGTGCAGCTTCAAGCTCCAAGGGTTTTATTTAATTCTTATTATGTATTCTTTATTTTTATTTTTTTTCCAGGGCTGGATGGATGGAGGGAGGGAGGGAGGGAGGGAGGGATATATATATATATATATATATATATATATATATATATATATATATATATATATATATATATATATATATATATATATATATATATCTCATGAGCCTGTTCCCAGCAGGACTGGGAATCCTGCTCTGTATGCATTAAAAAGGAAGAGGAAGAGGAGGAAGAAGAGGAAGAAGAGGAGGAAGAGGAAGATGAGGAGGAGGAGGAGGAAGAGGAAGATGAGGAGGAAGAAGATTATATATATATATATATATATATATATATATATATAGACTGTATGCACTTGTTCCCTCCAGTTCTGCAGTGCAGCTTCAAGCTCCAAGGGTTTTATTTAATTTGTATTATGTATTCTTTATTTTTTATTTTTTTTCCAGGGCTATATTAACTGCATTACTGATAATTTAGCAATAAACACAAACAATTTACAGTAATAGCAATGTACTCCTTTTTCATTGCATCAGCAAGCACTGGGATTTATTTGAACTCCGTTTTTTTTTTTTACAGGCCCCTGAATTTTCTATAATTTATATATGCTTTAATAGCGTGGCATCGTTTTAATATATATAATGTAAATTAAATATTAATATTTTACCAATACATAACGGCCGGTTATAGCTATACTATAGAGCAGTTAAAGCTACAACTCCTTTCATGTCGGCTCTGAGTCTTTGATCTTCGGCTGCAGAGCCGGGCATAGTTTAATAGAATATAAATTGAATATATTTAAATATAAAGACAATAGAATTTAGCCTTAGCTCCTGTTACCTTCACAAACACTCGGTAATAAAACATTTCTTATTATATTTTCGATTTCATATCTCATAATTTCGACTTTATATCTCATATCTTCGATTTTATATCTCATAATTTCGACTTTATATCTCATATCTTCGATTTTATATCTCATAATTTCGACTTTATATCTCATATCTTCGATTTTATATCTCATAATTTCGAGTTTTTATCTTCCTGGACCGTGTTACAGGGGGCCGTGGTATAGACAATAGAATTAGCATTAGCTCCTGTTACCTTCACAAACACTCGGTAATAAACGTGTCCTACCTCTGAAACCAGTCCACGTAGAAGCTGTGGAGGCAGATATGATCCAAGGGAGTCTAAAATAATGCACTTGTGGAAGCAGGGGTCTTAATTCCGAGTAAAAGTCCGATCTCGATGTCAGCCACAGCAGGTGTGTCTAATCAGGTCGGGGCGTCTGAAACGACGGGAACGATCTCAGTTGCGAAGAGTTACTTATAGATTCACGTCATATGACATGAATCTATCCAATAGGAATGCAGATCGAGCTGGGCAGTAGAAACTTCTAGAATTCTCTACAAGATTTAATTGATTGTATATATATATATATATATATATATATATATATATATATATATATATATATATATATATATATATATATATATATATATATATATATATATATATATATATAAATAAATATATATAAATAAATAAATATCAAAATAATTATCTAAGAATTGTAAGAAAAGTTTTAATGGAAAAAAAGCTCTGTTTTGTGAATTAACCAGATGATTATATCAGAATTCCGAGAAAAGTTTAATAAAAAAATATGCTCTGTTTTTTCTTAGTTAACCAGATAATTATCTCAGAATTCTGAGAAAAACTTAAATACGAATGACAGCTGGTCGTGGTGTATTGCTGAAATATTAATATTTAATTCTATGAAAGCAGGCTCTTTGCCACTCTTTGCGGGTAGATCTATATATTGCAACTTAGAAAAAGTGTCATTGTCCGTCTAGAGACTCAGTCAGTCAGTTAGAGCAGAGCAGACTGGTGGCTCAACAGTAGTGTTGCTGTTCCTGATCTCAGAGGCTGAGGGTTCGAGCCTGTGCTGTGCACAAATTATTATCTGTATTTTTTTTCCCGGTATTAGCGGCATAGAATCTTTTTTGTGAGAGCCTCAATGATTTGCAGTTTTCTATGTATCAAAAAAATATAATATATATATATAATAATATAAGAAGAGGAGGAGGAAGAAGAAGAAGAGGAGGAGGAGGAGGAAGAAGAGGAAGAGGAGGAGGAAGAAGAGGAAGAGGAGGAGGAAGAAGAGGAAGAGGAGGAGGAAGAAGAGGAAGAGGAGGAGGAAGAAGAGGAAGAGGAGGAGGAGGAGGAAGAAGAGGAAGAGGAGGAGGAAGAAGAGGAAGAGGAGGAGGAAGAAGAGGAGGAGGAAGAAGAGGAAGAGGAGGAAGAGGAAGAGGAGGAGGAGGAGGAGGAAGAAGAGGAAGAGGAGGAGGAGGAGGATATATATATATATATATATATATATATATATATATATATATATATATATATATATATATATATATATATATATAACATCATCCATGTCTCTGTATGTCAAACCATTCAAAAGATATTGGACTATCCACCTTATTCCTACGCCCCATGAGGCTTTGCGCGAATTGTGGGAGCTCCTTCCGGTGCTGCCAGAACCGCGTTTGTTTACATGCTGAGTGAACGCGTTAACCCTCTTTCTCTGAGCGTTGGGGATATAAAACATGTGGAAACACCACCTGTCACAGCTCAAACGGGACAATATCATCTTACCGCTGCCTCCTGCTGTTGAGGGATGGGAGGACGACCTGAAGAAGTGAAGAAATGCTTAGAAGATGAGAAGTATCTCATTCTTCCCAATGGGCAAAGTGGATACTCCTCCAGGTGGGTATTGTTACTTATCAGTACTCGAGATGAGAAATAAAAACGGTCCAAATCATCCCCCCTTTCCATCCCTTATGTCATTTCATTAATGAATGTGGTTTTACTGCTATTTCAACATTTAGAGTCATCACCAGAAAAATAACATTTGACAATTTTCACCTGAAATAAGTAGAAAAATCTGCCAGTGGGACAAGATTTATCTTCTCATTACAAGCAATAACATCTTGTTCCACTGGCAGATTTTTTTTACTTATTTCAAGTGAAAATCTACTTGAAACAGGTGAAAATTGTTGTTTTTTCCAGGGATGAGTCTTGTTTTAAGTGTAATGAGATTTTTTTTTACTAAAATGAGACATTTTAACTAGAAATAAGACAAATATTCTTGTTAAGATTGTGAGTTTTTGCAGTGATCCATTTTACTTATCTTGTGAAGGACAGAGTCATATTGATAAGTTCAGAAAACTGTTTTTTATTGTTGTGTTTTGATGTATTTGATGTAAGCCCAGTGGATATTTAAAGCTTACAGAAGGCTGCATTTAACTGCTGCTATGTCATTCCTGCAGTATTTCTGGTGTTTTGGTCAGTGCTATTATTTGTAATATATTATATTATTTGTAATCAGCACAGATTATCTGTCCCCATATGATAAAATCCACCATCCCCCCTGATTTTTTTTTTTACAACTCGAGTACTGCTTATAATCTATGAACTAATGTGACAGGTAGGCTACTTGTGAACCTTCATTAAGACAAACTGTAAGCCATCTTTTATATTTATTCTTTCAGGTCCAGCTGGCAGTGATGTTCCTGGGGCTGCAGAGCTGCAAGCTGCTTATCTGGACACCAACTGAGCACCTGGAGTTCCAAATTTCCTATTTTCAAAACAATACAACAGACTTCATTTTTGTTTTCAGTTTTATTAAAAACAGAACCTGAAAGATCCCCTCCTGACATATTAGGACATACAATATAGGGACATGAATCAAAACATTTTAACACAAAAATATTGTTTAACAAAAGCACATTACATTTGTGTCTTAAGTGAGAGAGATTCAGTTTACTGTCAGAGGACTATTTGAACTTTTATTTCCTCAAAAAAAATAACAATTGCAGCTGGACCTCAGTTGTTTTCAGAAAATGTTAAATGAATGAAATATGTAAGTGCAGCTCTACAAACTACATACAGCACTTAACCTGTTGAGAGTTATGTGTTAAAGATACTGTAAGTTTAACTGAACCTCAATTGTTTTCAGAAAATGTTAAATGAATGAAATATGTAAGTATGTTTAAGTGCAATATTAAATATCTTCTCACTTTTCACTTGAAATAAACTCAGCTCTTTAATTCACTAAACCAGCACAGATCTTGAGCATTTTGTCAATTTTGAGCACAAAGTTAATTGGCCCTGTTTGAGAAAGAATCTTGTACACCTCCAGGTTCCTTATTCAACATGAATGCGGGCGTGAGCAATACGGCGTGTGCGAGTGACCTCCTCACTGGTCAGCTGGCATCCTTTGCGTGTGAATGCTGGAATGATTAGCTTCCCCCTACACTCCTCCAGCAAGTCTCTAACTGTGAAACCACGGTCACCCATCACCTCATCTCCAGCACGTAAATAATAGAATAGGTGTGGTCCTCCATCCCTGGGTCTGACCACTGTGTTTGGGCATCACAGGAAGCTTTGGTGTTGATCACAGCTCCTCGTTCTGATCCATCTGGTCAGGCTCATCTGAGGGAGCAATACAGTACACAATTATTAACCACTAACACCCCCAGCCCCCTCATCAAATGTACCTGGGGGAAGACCCACAACCCCCAACCTGCAACCACATCACCTAAGCCCTCCAGAAGTTTAGGAAAAAACCGGTACATCATCACAGCCAGTACTGGAGTTGAGGGGGGATGAGGGGGATGGCATCCCCCCCTGAAATAAAAACGGTCCAAATCATCCCCCCTGAAATAAAAACGGTCCAAATCATCCCCCCTGTAAAACTGCCACCCCCCCTTTCCATCCCTTGTGTCATTTCATCAATGAATGTGGTTTTACTGCTATTTCAACATTAACATTTAACATTCTGGTTAGAGTCATCACCACAAAAATGTGACAATTTTCACCTGTTTCAGGTAAATTTTCACTTGAAATAAGTAAGAAAATCTGCCAGTGGGACAAGATTTATCTTCTTATTACAAGAAAAAAAATCTTGTTGCACTGGCAGATTTTTCTACTTATTTTAAGTGAAAATCTACTTGAAACAGGTGAAAATTGTTGTTTTTTCCAGGGATGAGTCTTGTTTTAAGTGTAATGAGATTTTTTTACTAAAATGAGACATTTTAACTAGAAATAAGACAAATATTGTTGTTAAGATTTTGAGTTTTTGCAGTGATCCATTTTACTTATCCTGTGAAGGACAGAGTCATATTGATAAGTTCAGAAAAGTGTTTTTTATTGTTGTGTTTTGATGTATTTGATGTAAACCCAGTGGATATTTAAAGCTTACAGAAGGCTGCATTTAACTGCTGCTATGTCATTCCTGCAGTATTTCTGCAGCTGTTTTGGTCAGTGCTATTATTTGTAATATATTATATTATTTGTAATCAGCAAAAATTATCTATCCCCATATGATAAAATCCACCATCCCCCCTGATTTCTTTTTTACAACTCGAGTACTGATCACAGCTAAGATTTAAAATTTAATTAACAAAAAACTTTTTTCTTATCAACATGTCTGTAGTGAAACTATTGTATTTTTATTCTAATGCTGCCCTGCAGTCCGTGCCATAAACACACTTTGTATTTTAACTGCACAGAAAATAATAATAAATAATACTAAAGGTTGTCATTACCGGACAAATACTACAATGCTGTGTCCTCCATACACCTGAAATCATAACTGATATTCTCATGACATTAACCTGAAATCATACCTGATATTCTCATGATATTGCTGTCAATTCTCTGAGGATTCCCGTCTCTCCTCCGGCAGTCTGTCGGATCCGAGCCACAAAGTATGATGCAGGTTTTCCTCCACAAAACGACGTACCCGAGCTCCGCAAGGACATTTTAGTAAATGCTACGGTTGATAAACATGTTAAACATTAAATGTCAGAAAACAAAACCGTAACTTCTCAGCTAGATTGAAAGCAAATTGCTTTAAAATAAACCGCTGTTCATGCTCAGCTGCCATGGTTAGTCAATGGCGTTACGCAACTTCCGGCGGCTAACCGGAAGTTACTCCCACAGCAGTTTCTACAGTAGAGGCTCCAGGAATAAGGTGGATAACGTATCGGCCAATCAGTAGAAGGGGCGGGGCTTATGCCTGTGCTGTGCAGAAATTATTATCTGTATTTTTTTTCCCGGTATTAGCGGCATAGAATCTTTTTTGTGAGAGCCTCAATGATTTGCAGTTTTCTATGTATCAAAAAAATATAATATATATATATATATATATATATATATATATAATAATATAAGAAGAGGAGGAGGAAGAAGAAGAAGAGGAAGAGGATGAGGAGGAAGAGGAGGAGGAAGAAGAGGAAGAGGAGGAGGAAGAAGAGGAAGAGGAGGAGGAGGAAGAAGAGGAAGAGGAGGAGGAGGAGGAAGAAGAGGAAGAGGAGGAGGAGGAGGAGGAGGAGGAGGAAGAATCAGAATCAGCAGAATCAGAATCAGAATCAGCTTTATTGAGTCAGTTTAGAAAACTGTTATTGACTTCGGATACACCGGCGGCGGCACTGATGGAATTATGCGCCTGTTTTCCAAAGGGTAACACTGGGATAGGGGGGGAGGAGAAAAAAAATACATCTTCACATTGAATATCATACAATACACAATATCAAGTTGCAAAAAAACACCTCGCAGACACGAAGCACAGACGTCACAGGACTTGCATGTGGTGATTGGGGGTGGGCAAGTCGGGGGGGGGGGGGGGGGGTGGTCCCGGCACAGTTCATCCAAGTGAGGGCCGGGTTCGCTGGCGCTCAAACCCGGACGTCCTTGTCGGGAGGGGCTGATAAGAGGGGAGCCAGGAAGGCGGTTGGATGGGGAGAGGGAGGTGTGTGTGTGTCAGTGTGTATGTGAGAGTCTGTAACGCGGTAAGACCGACGACCTTTCTCCCCGAGAGTAGCCAAGCGTCCTTGATGTTATCGAACAGCGGTACAGCGGTAAGAGCGGTAAGAAGAGGAAGAGGAGGAGGAGGAGGAAGAAGAGGAGGAGGAGGAAGAAGAGGAAGAGGAGGAGGAGGAAGAAGAGGAAGAGGAGGAGGAGGAGGAAGAAGAGGAAGAGGAGGAGGAGGAGGAGGAGGAAGAAGAGGAAGAGGAGGAGGAGGAAGAAGAGGAGGAGGAGGAAGAAGAGGAAGAGGAGGAGGAGGATATATATATATATATATATATATATATATATATATATATATATATATATATATATATATATATAACATCATCCATGTCTCTGTATGTCAAACCATTCAAAAGATATTGGACTATAACGTATCGGCCAATCAGTAGAAGGGGCGGGGCTAATTTGCACCAATGAGGGTCAAGGACTCGATACTGAGTCATATGACACCACCCATGACTCTGTAGGTCAAACCATTCAAAAGATATTGGACGATAACGTATAGGCCAATCAGAAGAAGGGGCGGGGCTAATTTGCACCAATGAGGGTCAGGGACTCGATACTTAGTCATTTGACACCACCCATGACTCTCTATGTCAAACCATTCAAAAGATATTGGACTATAACGTATCGGCCAATCAGAAGAAGGGGCGGGGCTAATTTGCACCAATGAGGGTCAGGGACTCGATACTTAGTCATTTGACACCACCCATGACTCTGTATGTCAAACCATTCAAAAGATATTGGACTATAACGTATCGGCCAATCAGAAGAAGGGGCGGGGCTAATTTTCACCAATGAGGGTCAGGGACTCGATACTTAGTCATTTGACACCACCCATGTCTCTGTATGTCAAACCATTCAAAAGATATTGGACTTTAACGTATCAGCCAATCAGAAGAAGGGGCGTGGCTAATTTGCACCAATGAGGGTCAGGGTCTCGATACTTAGTCATTTGACACCACCCATGTCTCTGTATGTCAAACCATTCAAAAGATATTGGACTATAACGTATCGGCCAATCAGAAGAAGGGGCGTGGCTAATTTGCACCAATGAGGGTCAGGGACTCGATACTTAGTCATTTGACACCACCCATGTCTCTGTATGTCAAACCATTCAAAAGATATTGGACTTTAACGTATCAGCCAATCAGAAGAAGGGGCGGGGCTAATTTGCACCAATGAGGGTCAGGGACTCGATACTTAGTCATTTGACACCACCCATGTCTCTGTATGTCAAACCATTCAAAAGATATTGGACTATAACGTATCGGCCAATCAGAAGAAGGGGCGTGGCTAATTTGCACCAATGAGTGTCAGGGACTCGATACTTAGTCATTTGACACCACCCATGTCTCTGTATGTCAAACCATTCAAAAGATATTGGACTTTAACGTATCAGCCAATCACAAGAAGGGGCGGGGCTAATATGTATACATAATATACAAATGTAAATATTTATATGTATAATAATGATAATATACATATATATCCCATGAACCTGTCCCCAGCAGGACTGGGGATCATGTAAGGTCAGGGTTCAGATTCCTCCATTATCCAAGGTAAAGTATTATGAAGTCTGCATTGACTGTGTCATGTGACCAGTTCTGGGTCACATGACCCGGAAGTATGGTAGTATATATTGTATTGGAATGACTCTGCTAGTTTTTTGGATTTGACAAGCCTCAAATAACTTCACCTTGTAATCAAACTGTAGCTCCTAGCAGAAAAACAAAGACATCGTGAGAGAGACAGAACCCGGAAGATTCTGACAATCTTAATTTTATTCAGATATTCCTTAAAATGTGTTAGTAACGGCAATTCGAAAACAAAAATGAGATTTTTTTGAAGAAATTTTTTTTTAACATTGCAGTGAATGGAGAGCGAGAAAGGAATTGGCATGGCTCTTAGTCTCCCCGTTTTAATTTGGTTCACACAACACCTGTCAAAGTCACATTTTAGGAATACCAACATGTATGTCTACATTCTGACCAAAAATTATCTGTCCAGCTTTTACGGTTCGGCCGTGAGGTCGAGTTACAAATAAAAATTATGATCATTTTTTCAAGGTTCTGCTCACTCTGATCAATTAAAACCTCCACTCTAGATTTGACAAAGAGTGATTTTCAGTCCTCGCTTGAAGGCTCATATCTTGAAAAGTGTACATTTTAGGAAAAAACAGTCCGGGGTTTAGAGAGAGAAGAGAAGTTTTCCTCCGTTTTGAAGTTTGAATGACGTTTCTACGTGCAAGTATGAGAAAGATATGTGACTCTGAAAAAAGGTGAATTTTTTCTTTTTTCTCGACATTCTCCCATCCGCTTTGAATGGTGCCATAGGAATACATGGGAAAATGAGCTCCCCATTAGTTTGGAAATTTGGAAATGTTTTTGCACTTCGTGCAAAAACTATTCGTGCCATCGTTCTGAAAATCCAGAGGACTGTAGTTAAATTCAGGGCCTACAACTTTCTAAATCGGTTCAGAATTTTTCGAGTAACGGTATGCGAGTGGTGAGGCCCCAAAGTTCACGCAATGCGTTCCGGATGGGGCAAAAAGCGCACGTTTGTGCACGTTGCGCAAAAACGTGCACGCCAATCGCTTATAAAAGTCATACCAATTGATTCCCGATTAAGTCGCACGTTTCTACGTTTTTACTTTTTGAGTTTTCTCAAAGCTGTGCGACTAGTTACGCGCCGAAGTTTATACGGAAGAATATGGAATAATAATAATAATAATAAATAATAAGCCTGAGCAATAGTATGAGTGCCTCGTGCTGCGCACGAGGCACTCCTCCTCCATTGAGCTTGCGCATCTCAATGGAGGAGGCGTGCCACGTGGCGCAGCCGTGGCACTAACTAGACAAAATTCCCGGGAAATTTTGAAGTGCCACGGACTACTGCCGGATGATCGCGGGGCTTATTTGCACCCATGAAGGTCAAGGACTCGATACAGATTCCAATGACACCACCCATGACTCTCTATGTCAAACCATTCAAAAGTTATTACAGAAAATATAGAACCGCTAACTGAACCGCTAACGGGATCGCTAACGGGATTGCTAACGGGACCGCTAACGGGACCGCTAACCGAGCCGCTAACGGGATCGCTAACTGAGCCGCTAACAACCGCTAACGGAACCGCTAACGGGACCGCTAATGGGATCGCTAACGGGACCGCTAACGGGACCGCTAACGGGATCGCTAACGGGATCGCTAACGGGATCGCTAACGGGATCGCTAACGGGATCGCTAACGGGATCGCTAACGGGATCGCTAACGGGACCGCTAACCGAGCCGCTAATGGGATCGCTAACGGGACCGCTAACAACCGCTAACAGAACCGCTAACAGAACCGCTAACAGGATCGCTAACAACCGCTAGCGGAACCGCTAACGGGACCGCTAATGGGATTGCTAACGGGACCGCTAACGGGGTCGCTAACTGGACCGCTAACGGGATCGCTAACTGGACCGCTAACGGTACCGCTAACGGGATCGCTAACGGAATCGCTAACTGAACCGCTAACGGGACCGCTAACCGAGCCGCTAACGGGATTGCTAACCGAGCCGCTAATGGGATCGCTAACGGGACCGCTAACAACCGCTAACGGAACCGCTAACAGGACCGCTAACAGGACCGCTAACAGAACCGCTAACAGAACCGCTAACGGGACCGCTAACGGGATCGCTAACAACCGCTAGCGGAACCGCTAACGGGACCGCTAACGGGACCGCTAACGGGGTCGCTAACTGGACCGCTAACGGGATCGCTAACTGGACCGCTAACGGGACCGCTAACGGGATCGCTAACGGAATCGCTAACTGAACCGCTAACGGGACCGCTAACGGGATCGCTAACAACCGCTAGCGGAACCGCTAACGGGACCGCTAACGGGGTCGCTAACTGGACCGCTAACGGGACCGCTAACGGGATCGCTAACGGAATCGCTAACTGAACCGCTAACGGGACCGCTAACGGGATCGCTAACAACCGCTAGCGGAACCGCTAACTGGACCGCTAACGGGATCGCTAACTGGACCGCTAACGGGACAGCTAACGGGACCGCTAACGGGATCGCTAACGGAATCGCTAACTGAACCGCTAACGGGACCGCTAACCGAGCCGCTAACGGGATCGCTAACCAAGCCGCTAACGGGATCGCTAACGGGATCGCTAACAACCGCTAACGGGACCGCTAACGGGACCGCTAACGGGATTGCTAACGGGACCGCTAACGGGGTCGCTAACGGGGTCGCTAACTGGACCGCTAACGGGATCGCTAACTGGACCGCTAACGGGACCGCTAACGGGATCGCTAACAGGACCGCTAACAGAACCGCTAACGGGACCGCTAACACCAATAACACTACCATCCCATAATAAACACCTACCATCCCATAATAACACTAACATCCCATAATAACACTAACATCCTATAAAAATACCTGCCATCCCATAATAACACTAACATCCTATAAAAACACCTGCCATCCCATAATAACACTAACATCCTATAAAAACACCTGACATCCCATAATAACACTAACATCCTATAAAAACACCTGTCATCCCATAATAACACTAACATCCTATAAAAACACCTGACATCCCATAATAACACTAACATCCTATAAAAACACCTTACATCCCATAATAACACCTATCGTGTGTGTGTGTGTGTGTGTGTGTGTGTGTGTGTGTGTGTGTGTGTGTGTGTGTGTTCATCTAAGGTTAAAAGGTCAGGGTTCAGATTTCTCCATTTTCCAGGTTATACTATGAATTCTGTACTGAGTGAGTCATGTGACCAGTTCTGGGTCAGTCTAATCAGTCAACAGCTGAGCTCTGGTTGCTAGGGGCAACAAGAACCTGATACAGAGGGAGCGGGAATGACTCAGCTGGATTTTTGGTTGTGACAAACCTGAAATCCCTCCACTTTGCGCTCAAACCGTAGCTCTTAGCAGAAAAACGAAAACATTTTGAGAAACAGAGAACCTACCAGATTATCTAAATGTTATTTTCATACAGATATTCCTTAAAATGTGTTAGTAACGGCAATTCGAAAACAAAAATGAGATTTTTTTTAAGAAAACTTCATTTAACATGGGAGTCAATGAAGAGAGAGACAGGAATTGGCGTGTCTGTTGGCTCCTCCGTTAAAATTTTGTGCACACCACGCCTGTCAAAGTCACATTTTATGAATCACAACACCTATGTCTATATTCTGACCAAAAATTATCTGTCTACCTTTTACGGTTTGCCCGTGAGCTCGAGTTACAAATAAGAAATCATGTTTTTTTTTCAGTGTAACTACACTCTAGCAAACTGACTCCCGTGCTCTAGATTTGAAAAAAAGTGATTTCCAGTCCTCGCTTGAGGGCTCATATCTTGAAAAGTGTACATTTTAGGAAAAAACAGTCCGGGGTTTGGAGAGAGAAGAGAAGTTTTCCTCCGTTTTGAAGTTTGAATGACGTTTCTACGTCCAAGTATGAGAAAGATACGTGACTCGGAAAAAAGGTGAATTTTGTCTTTTTTTTCTCAACATTTTCCCATCCGCTTATAATGGCACCATTGAAATGCATGGGAAAATCTTCCCCATTAGTTTGGAAATTTGGAAATGTTTTTGCACTTCGTGCAAAAACTATTCGTGCCATCGTTCTGAAAATCCACAGGACTGTAGTTAAATTCAGGGCCTACAACTTTCTAAATCGGTTCAGAATTTTTCGAGTAACGGTGTGCGAGTGGTGAGGCCCCAAACTTCACGCAATGCGTTCCGGATGGGGCAAAAAGCGCACGTTTGTGCACGTTGCGCAAAAACGTGCACGCCAATCGCTAATAAAAGTCATACCCATCGATTCCCGATTAAGGCGCACGTTTCTACGTTTTTACTTTTCGCGTTTTCTCAAAGCTGTAGGAGGAGTAGCCGGACAAAGTTTTTACGGAAGAATATATAAATAATAATAAGCCTGAGCAATAGTATGAGTGCCTCGTGCTGCGCACGAGGCACTCCTCCTCCATTGAGCTTGCGCAGCTCAATGGAGGAGGCGTGCCACGTGGCGCAGCCGTGGCACTAACTAGACAAAATTCCCGGGAAATTTTGAAGTGCCACGGTCTACTGCCGGATGATCGCGGGATGCACCCATGAAGGTCAAGGACTCGATACTTAGTCATTTGACACCACCCATGACTCTCTATGTCAAACCATTCAAAAGATATTGGACTATAACGTATCGGCCAATCAGAAGAAGGGGCGGGGCTAATTTGCACCAATGAGGGTCAGGGACTCGATACTTAGTCATTTGACACCACCCATGACTCTCTATGTCAAAGCATTCAAAAGATATTGGACTATAACGTATCGGCCAATCAGAAGAAGGGGCGGGGCTAATTTGCACCAATGAGGGTCAGGGACTCGATACTTAGTCATTTGACACCACCCATGACTCTCTATGTCAAACCATTCAAAAGATATTGGACTTTAACGTATCAGCCAATCAGAAGAAGGGGCGGGGCTAATTTGCACCAATGAGGGTCAGGCACTCGATACTTAGTCATTTGACACCACCCATGTCTCTGTATGTCAAACCATTCAAAAGATATTGGACTATAACGTATCGGCCAATCAGAAGAAGGGGCGTGGCTAATTTGCACCAATGAGGGTCAGGGACTCGATACTTAGTCATTTGACACCACCCATGTCTCTGTATGTCAAACCATTCAAAAGATATTGGACTTTAACGTATCAGCCAATCAGAAGAAGGGGCGGGGCTAATTTGTATATATAATATACAAATGTAAATATTTATATGTATAATAATAATAATATACATATATATCCAATGAACCTGTTCCCAGCAGGACTGGGGATCATGTAAGGTCAAAAGGTCAGGGTTCAGATTCCTCCATTTTCCAGGTTATATTACATGAAGTCTGTAATGACTGTGTCATGTGACCAGGTCTGGGTCAGTCTAATCAGCACAGCTGTGCTCTGGTTGTTAGGGGCAACAAGAACCTGATACAGAGGGAGCGGGAATGACAGCTAGATTTTCGGTTGTGACAAACCTCAAATCACTCCACTTTGCGGTCAAACCGTAGCTCTTAGCAGAAAAATGAAAACATCGTGAGAGACGGAGAACCCAGAACATTCTGTCAATCTTATTTTCATTCAGATATTCCTTAAAATGTGTTAGTAACGGCAATTCGAAAACAAAAATGAGATTTTTTTTAAGAAAATGTTTTTTAACATGGGAGACAATGAAGAGCGAGACAGGAATTGGCGCGTCTGTTGGCTCCCCCGTTAAAATTTTGTGCACACCACGCCTGTCAAAGTCACATTTTATGAATCACAACACCTATGTCTATATTCTGACCAAAAATGATCTGTCTACCTTTTACGGTTTGGCCGTGAGGTCGAGTTACAAATAAAAATTATGATCATTTTTTTCAAAGTCTCTCGCACTCTGATCAATTAGAACCGCACTGAAGATTTGACAAAAAAGTGATTTCCAGTCCTCGCTTGAGCGCTCATATCTTGAAAAGTGTACATCTTAGGAAAAAACAGTTCGGGGTTTGGAGAGAGAGGAGAAGTTTTCCTCCGTTTTGAAGTTTGAATGAGGTTTCTACGTGCAAGTATGAGAAAGATAGGTGACTCAGAAAAAAGGTGATTTTTTTTTTTTTAACCTCCTCCCACCCACAGTGTGAAATGCTGCCCCATACAAATACATGGTCCCCATTAGTTTGGAAATTTGGAAATGTTTTTGCACTTGGTGCAAAAACTATTCATGCCATCGCTCTGAAAATCCACAGGACTGTAGTTAAATTCAGGGCCTACAACTTTCTAAATCGGTTCATAATTTTTCGAGTAACGGTGTGCGAGTGGTGAGGCCCCAAACTTCTCGCAATGCGTTCCGGATGGGGCAAAAAGCGCACGTTTGTGCACGTTGCGCAAAAACGTGCACGCCAATCGCTAATAAAAGTCATACCCATCGATTCCCGATTAAGGCGCACGTTTCTACGTTTTTACTTTTCGCGTTTTCTCAAAGCTGCGGGACTAGTTACGCGCCGAAGTTTTTACGGAAGAATATGGAATAAATAATAATAAGCCTGAGCAATATTAAGAGTGCCTCGTGCTGCGCACGAGGCACTCCTCCTCCATTGCGAAGCTCAATGGAGGAGGAGTGCCACGTGGCGCAGCCGTGGCACTAACTAGACAAAATTCCCGGGAAATTTTGAAGTGCCACGGACTACTGCCGGATGATCGCGGGGCTTATTTGCACCAATGAAGGTCAAGGACTCGATACAGATTCCAATGACACCACCCATGACTCTCTATGTCAAACCATTCAAAAGTTATTACAGAAAATATAGAACCGCTAACTGAACCGCTAACGGGATCGCTAACGGGATCGCTAACGGGACCGCTAACTGAGCCGCTAACGGGATCGCTAACCGAGCCGCTAACAACCGCTAACGGAACCGCTAACGGGACCGCTAACGGAACCGCTAACGGGACCGCTAACGGGACCGCTAACGGGATCGCTAACGGGATCGCTAACGGGACCGCTAACCGAGCCTCTAATGGGATCGCTAACGGGACCGCTAACAACCGCTAACAGAACCGCTAACGGGACCGCTAACAGAACCGCTAACAGAACCGCTAACGGGATCGCTAACAACCGCTAGCGGAACCGCTAACGGGACCGCTAATGGGATTGCTAACGGGACCGCTAACGGGGTCGCTAACTGGACCGCTAACGGGATCGCTAACTGGACTGCTAACGGGACCGCTAACGGGATCGCTAACGGAATCGCTAACTGAACCGCTAACGGGACCGCTAACCGAGCCGCTAACGGGATTGCTAACCGAGCCGCTAATGGGATCGCTAACGGGACCGCTAACAACCGCTAACGGAACCGCTAACAGGACCGCTAACAGAACCGCTAACAGAACCGCTAACGGGACCGCTAACGGGATCGCTAACAACCGCTAGCGGAACCGCTAACGGGACCGCTAACGGGGTCGCTAACTGGACCGCTAACGGGATCGCTAACTGGACCGCTAACGGGACCGCTAACGGGATCGCTAACGGAATCGCTAACTGAACCGCTAACGGGACCGCTAACGGGATCGCTAACAACCGCTAGCGGAACCGCTAACGGGACCGCTAACGGGGTCGCTAACTGGACCGCTAACGGGATCGCTAACTGGACCGCTAACGGGACCGCTAACGGGATCGCTAACGGAATCGCTAACTGAACCGCTAACGGGACCGCTAACCGAGCCGCTAACGGGATCGCTAACCAAGCCGCTAACGGGATCGCTAACGGGATCGCTAACATCCGCTAACGGGACCGCTAACGGGATTGCTAACGGGACCGCTAACGGGGTCGCTAACTGGACCGCTAACGGGATCACTAACTGGACCGCTAACGGGACCGCTAACGGGATCGCTAACAGGACCGCTAACAGAACCGCTAACGGGACCGCTAACACCAATAACACTACCATCCCATAATAAACACCTACCATCCCATAATAACACTAACATCCCATAATAACACTAACATCCTATAAAAACACCTGCCATCCCATAATAACACTAACATCCTATAAAAACACCTGCCATCCCATAATAACACTAACATCCTATAAAAACACCTGACATCCCATAATAACACTAACATCCTATAAAAACACCTGTCATCCCATAATAACACTAACATCCTATAAAAACACCTGACATCCCATAATAACACTAACATCCTATAAAAACACCTGACATCCCATAATAACACCTATCGTGTGTGTGTGTGTGTGTGTGTGTGTGTGTGTGTGTGTGTGTGTGTTCATCTAAGGTTAAAAGGTCAGGGTTCAGATTTCTCCATTTTCCAGGTTATACTATGAATTCTGTACTGAGTGAGTCATGTGACCAGTTCTGGGTCAGTCTAATCAGTCAACAGCTGAGCTCTGGTTGCTAGGGGCAACAAGAACCTGATACAGAGGGAGCAGGAATGACTCAGCTGGATTTTTGGTTGTGACAAACCTGAAATCACTCCACTTTGCGCTCAAACCGTAGCTCTTAGCAGAAAAACGAAAACATTTTGAGAAACAGAGAACCTACCAGATTATCTAAATGTTATTTTCATACAGATATTCCTTAAAATGTGTTAGTAACGGCAATTCGAAAACAAAAATGAGATTTTTTTTAAGAAAACTTCATTTAACATGGGAGTCAATGAAGAGAGAGACAGGAACTGGCGTGTCTGTTGGCTCCCCCGTTAAAATTTTGTGCACACCACGCCTGTCAAAGTCACATTTTATAAATCACAACACCTATGTCTATATTCTGACCAAAAATTATCTGTCTACCTTTTACGGTTTGGCCGTGACCTCGAGTTACAAATAAGAAATCATGTTTTTTTTTCAGTGTAACTACACTCTAGCAAACTGACTCCCGTGCTCTAGATTTGAAAAAAAGTGATTTCCAGTCCTCGCTTGAGGGCTCATATCTTGAAAAGTGTACATTTTAGGAAAAAACTGTTTCGGGTTTGGAGAGAGAAGAGAAGTTTTCCTCCGTTTTGAAGTTTGAATGACGTTTCTACGTGCAAGTATGAGAAAGATACGTGACTCAGAAAAAAGGTGAATTTTGTCTTTTTTCTCGACATTTTCCCATCCGCTTTGAATGGCGCCATAGGAATACATAGGGAAAATGAGCTCCCCATTAGTTTGGAAATTTGGAAATGTTTTTGCACTTCGTGCAAAAACTATTCGTGCCATCGTTCTGAAAATCCACAGGACTGTAGTTAAATTCAGGGCCTACAACTTTCTAAATCGGTTCATAATTTTTCGAGTAACGGTGTGCGAGTGGTGAGGCCCCAAAGTTCACGCAATGCGTTCCGGATGGGGCAAAAAGCGCACGTTTGTGCACGTTGCGCAAAAACGTGCACGCCAATCGCTAATAAAAGTCATACCCATCGATTCCCGATTAAGGCGCACGTTTCTACGTTTTTACTTTTCGCGTTTTCTCAAAGCTGTAGGAGGAGTAGCCGGACAAAGTTTTTACGGAAGAATATATAATAAATAATAAATAAGCCTGAGCAATAGTATGAGTGCCTCGTGCTGCGCACGAGGCACTCCTCCTCCATTGAGCTTGCGCAGCTCAATGGAGGAGGCGTGCCACGTGGCGCAGCCGTGGCACTAATAAGCCTGAGCAATAGTATTAGTGCCTCGTGCTGCGCACGAGGCACTCCTCCTCCATTGAGCTTGCGCATCTCAATGGAGGAGGCGTGCCACGTGGCGCAGCCGTGGCACTAATTAAAACAGATTGGCCCTGTGACTAACTACAGTACCCGGTTTCCAGAAGGTGACATGTTAGCTTGTAATTCATTGAGGTAAGAGTTAGGTAGTATTTAGGCTAGTGTTATAGTAAAAACTGTTCTATTGTTTCTGTGAAATTAGGGTTAGGATTAGGATTAAGATTAGGCATAGTTGTAAAAGCAAAACAGATGAACTGACAGTCACAGCGTACCATTAGTAGGTCACAGTGCGTCTTTGGTTGAACCTAGTGGTAGTAACATATACACATTCAAACCTGCTTTTCGACACAAAATGTAATCTAAATCCAAATGTCATGATTTATTTATTACTTATTTCCAAACATACTAATTGGGTTGGAAATATTACCCCTCCCCAACATTATTTGCAGAGGTAATTATATCAACATAAACCGATTTCCTGAGCACTGTCGTGGGCGCCGCCATAACAGCGGTGTCGAACGTTTTGTACCACGACACCCAAGGCCGCACTCAGGAAATCAGTCTATAGAATAGCTACCTAGTGATTTGTCCGGTGAGATAAAGGAAATACATGGCATCAGCCTTGGTTTTCAAAGCAAGTCCTAGCGGATTCAAATAATTTATATTCACCCCAGATGTATCAGTAAGTAGAGATCTCTTTTGTTGATTTCAAACCTCCATGTCGATCCGCTTGAGGTGGCCGTCTATTTTTTTCTGCCTTTCTTTGTCGCGAAGGGGCTGTGGGGGGTCTGCAGCGTTCAGAGCTGCAGCCCTCCGCCGATAGCCCCTCTGAGTGTCCTCATCTAATGAGGACCACTTAGTGTCCGCCTCATTTAAAGAATAGCTTGTTCCTGAGATTGGAGGGAAAAAGCACATTTAAGCATGTCTGAAGTGTTAATGAAGTGTTAGTATGACAGTTATTTCAACACAGACACCCTAAATAAGATACTGTATAGACAAAAATACAGTGAGCAGTTCAAACTAGAAAGATGCAATTTGAAATCACAAGTGTGGTTGCCATAATGCTGAATTTTCCAGTAACATTGCCCTGTGTTTTCTCTTTTTTCTCTCTCTTTTCAAGGGTTTTCCCAATGGATGATGAAACAACCTATTCTAATCTAGTTAGACAGAGGGATGACAACTATAGTGTTGACTACAGCAACCACACTAATGACTAGAAGAAAAGATGAACAAATGGCTTTTAGGGCTGGGCAATATTCTATATCTGTTGTCTAGCCTGAGCTGCTTACTGCAGTTGTTACAATGACATCTGAATTTACTGTAGATATATTCTTACATTCGGATTATTGTAAGATTCTGATGTGGTACAATCTTCCTACTTTTAAAGGTTGTATTTTGTTTGTATTTATCCAATTTATTTAGTATATAATTCTAGAATCACATTACTGATGCTGCAAGGTGTGCATTTTCGATCAGTGCAATATAAGTACCAATACTAGCAATTAATAATTAAACAAGCATACTTTTTTAAATCAATTATAACATTCTGAAATGCAGACAAAAGCTTTATTACTCGATCCTTAAAACAAAACGCTAAAAAGGTTAACAATAATTCAAAATAGTTGACGCTTTGCTGCAGTACACATGCTGTAGTTAAAAGACACTCACCAGCACTGATTTCCTCCCCCACAAACACATTGTAGCCGGAGCTCCCTTTGGTATAAAGCAGCTTATGCTTTGGGGGCCGGGGGGGTCCAGCGGGTCTTTGCCCTCTTTTGTGGTTCCAGATCCAGTTCTGAAACAACTAGGGGTGTAACGATACACTAATCTCACGATACGGTACGATACACGATATTGAGGTCACGATAACGATACAATACGATATTATAGCAGTATTTTTTTAACAACCTTGAATGAGGAACATACGACTGGAAAAAAATGGTCTTATTTATTTGAAAGACACAAAATACAAAACAATGCTGTGCGTTTGCCCTATTGTTACAGTTTGTAATGCTTTATAACTGTTTAAGTTTTAAAGAGAAAGCCAGGACAACCATTTTCCACAAACTGAACTAAAAGTAAATGTCAGGTTTGCATTATGCATCTCCAGTTTCATACAAGTACAAATATTTAGCCACAAACTGAATAGTTTCTCTCATGTATGATTTTACTTTTTTCTTTTCCAGAAATTTAACAACTAAAATTAAATAAATAAATAAATAAAAGTAAATAAATACATACAATTTTACATCATAAAAAAGATTGATTCATGCTCACCTTATAAGTGTAAGAGGAGTTTTATTTTTGTTAAGAAGGTTATTTTGGTAATTCAGGGTTCATTATTTTATAAATATATTCTTTATATTCTGATGTAAATCAGGGACTATAATGACACTAGTCAGTTTATCTGTAGTGATTAGTCTGTTTTAGATTGGGCGGAGTGATACGCCACAGTACGGCACTAGGTGCTGTGTTGATGTTCTAAAATCCTACACTGTTGAGGGACATTAAAGTACACTGGAACTCAGCAGAAGTTGTCCCCGTGTTTATCCTACTCACCACCCCAAAAAGGTTTAATTTAATAAGGTAAGACTTAACTCTACACCAGCCTTACATCAGTAAAAGTTCAGAGCTCAAAACCCTGCAAGAGTGCCGTGATCGGGACGTAAAACGGTACTAGTTTCTTCTGAGGAGGAAGATTTTGGTCCGCAGGTCGAGTCATGGTCGTTACTAGTCAACACAATAGATTAATATTAATAACCCAATATCGCGATACAGTTTGTCACCTCCACGACACGTATCGTGACGTTTTTGTATCGCGAAATTTCGTGGCACGATATATTGTTACACCCCTAGAAACAACACAAAATGTAATTAAGGCAAGTTATACTTAACATTTCAAAAAAGCAAAAAAACACACACACACACACACACACAGGTGAAACATAGCTTACATAGTTAATTGGAAGTAAGTGATGATTTCAAGTAGTCTATTTAGGGTAAACATTCCTGATCAATATAGAGTTTGGAAAAGAGGTTAAGAAACAGGTGCAAGTAGGCTTGAATGGGTGAAAAAAGTGTGGGTTGTGGGTTGTATGGTTTAGACACAGTATGGAGCTTAAGCTATGGACTGCTACGGCAAATGACAAAAGCAACTGGAAATGATCAGCACTCGATAGATAAACCTGGCGCCGTCGCAGCCGATCCTAATACGCCAGGAGCTACCCTTCCACGAAGTGTCCCTAACAGCACACACACAGCACACTGCACCATGCACACCATGGAAACCACGGAGTTAATTAAAAGGGGAGGGAACCTGTCACAGCCACGGTGGACGGCTGTTTGCTTAACAATTTAGACTGCTGCGGCGATTGAGACGTAGCAGCTGCGCCCCGCCCAGCGTCGCCATACTGAAAAACACCAAGCTTAAGGTAATTAGTCACTTTGAGGAAAAGCAGAGCTGGAGGTAGCAGAGTCTAATACATGTCGAGGTTCTCTCTGGGTGTGACAAGAATGGATAAGATCAAGTATGAGTAATAAATCTAATTAGCAATAAAAATGTATCTGGAGATATGAAGGACAGCTTGTTAGATATTTGGGGTATAAATTCAGAGGAGACAGATTGAGATGATTTGTGCTATAAAAGAGGAGGGATAATGAATGGTAGAAGGAGGCAGGAGACTGCCAGGCCTTTATTATTTGAATTGATTTTTAAATCCCCATTATAACATAAGCTCTTGCTTTCTTTTCATTATTTTTGATATCTATATGATGAGTACTGACATAGTTCTGTTTACACAATGATGTACCCCCTTCCAACAGTAAAAGGCCGTTAAGTAAACAAATGTTTACTATTGGAAACAAAGCTCTGTTTAATTCAACATTTAATCGAGGAGTATGACTGCTACTTCAATTGATGATAACAATGAAACATAATAGCCGGAGAGCCAGAGGTCTAGAGGAAACACACTATAGAGATTTCAGGCTGGGCTGAAGGACAAATGAGGGGGTGGAGGGTATGGGTATGGAGGGGGTGGGAATGCACAATGTAGATACAATAATGTTATGTTATCTAATGTTACCTGATTGGAAACTTACTTTTATAACTCCAACTGACAACCCTGTCCTCCGAGCTGCTTCCTGTAGTAGCTCATCATTGGACGAGGAGGTGCTGGACAGCCCTTCGTTATAAAGGACCACCAGCACCTCCCTCTGCTCCCGGGAAATTGGAGTTCTGCTTGCTATGGAATAATCAGGAGAGCACAGGGACACACACACACACACACACACACACACACACACACACACACACACACACACACACACACACTCTCTCTCTCTCTCAATGAGCATGTTAACTGCTTTGCAGAACATGAAACTAATAAAGTGTGAAGTAACCAAAAGATTGCTGATATGTCATGACACAATGTAGAAACATGTTGGCTATGGAACCCAAACCACTAAAATGCACCAGTAATTATGGTGAACTTGAATCTACGTGATTAAGGGAGATGTACATTTTCATTTTACATGTCCTTTGGGCAATAAAAAACATTAATACCATTTCACTTTCAAGACATGACAGGGTATACACTACATACACAATACCTGAGATCTTACCTTTGTCAGCCATATTGAGCCTAAAAAGAAGGGGAAACAATTTAGAGGTTTCTGTTTTCATTACACAATTTACATTGATAATAATCTTGTAACACTGGACCAGCTTTACACCCTCCGCAGGGTGCTCGAGGGTTCATGGGAATTTGCCCAACCAGTCTACATGTGCTTTGTGGATCTGGAGAAGGCATTTGACCGTGTGCCTCGTGTCATTCTGTGGGGGTCAGTGAGTATGGAGTCCGGGGCCCTCTATTAAGGGCTGTCCGGTCTCTGTATGATTGGAGCAGGAGTTTGGTTCTCATTGCCGGCAGTAAGTCAGACTTGTTCCCGGTGCATGTTGGACTCCGGCAGGGCTGCCCTTTGTCACCGGTCCTGTTCATAATTTTTATGTACAGGATTTCTAGGCGCAGCCAGGGGCCGGAAGGGATCTGGTTTGGGAACTTCAGGATTTCATCTCTGCTTTTTGTAGATGACGTTGTCCTGTTGGCTTCATCGGACCGGGACCTTCAGCATGTGCTGGGGCAGTTTGCGGCCGAGTGCGATGCGGCAGGGATGAGAATCAGCACCTCCAAGACTGAGGCCATAGTTCTTCATCTGGAAAGGGTGGCGTGCCTTCTCCGGGTGGGTGGAGAAGTCCTGCCTCAGGTGGAGGAGTTCAAGTATCTCGGGATCTTGTTCACGAGTGAGGGAACGATGGAGCGTGAGATTGACAGACGGATCGGTGCAGCGTCCGCAGTTATGCGGTCGATGTACCGGACCGTCGTGGTGAAGAGGGAGCTGAGTCGAAAGGTCAATCTACGCACCTACCCTCACCTATGGTCATGAACTTTGGGTAGTGACCGAAAGGACAAGATCGCGGATACAAGCGGCTGAGATGAGTTTCCTCCGCAGGGTGGCAGGACGCTCCCTTAGAGATGAGTTTCCTCCGCAGGGTGGCTGGACGCTCCCTTAGAGATAGGGTGAGGAGTTCGGTCACCCGGGAGGAGCTCGGAGTCGAGCCGCTGGTCCTTCACATTGAGAGGAGTCAGCTGAGGTGGCTTGGGCATCTGTACCGGATCCTCCTGGACGCCTCCCTAGGGAGGTGTTCCGGGCATGTCCCACGGGGAGGAGACCCCGGGGAAGACCCAGGACACGCTGGAGAGACTATGTCTCTCGGCTGGCCTGGGAACGCCTCGGACTCCCCTCGGAGGAGCTGGAGGAAGAGCTGGAGGAAGAGATGGAGGAAGAGCTGGAGGAAGAGATGGAGGAAGTGTCTGGGGTGAAGGAAGTCTGGGCATCTCTGTTGAGGCTGCTGCCCCCGCGAGCCGGGAACGGATAAGCGGCAGACGATGGATGGATGGATGGATGGATGGATGGATGGATGGATGGATGGATGGATGGATGGATGGATGGATAAAATATGTTCAACAATTCAAGTTCTACACTGACAACCTTGTTTTAGCTTTCATAAGACAGCCATCTTGAAAAACGGCCGCCATCTTGGATTTTCAGGTGGCTAACGGGCTTTTCTGCATAAGTAGGTACTCGGCAATGTTCATGCAAAATTTGGTGCTTGTCTCACAAAGTGAACGATTCTCCTAAAAACCTGACTTAATTTCCCTCACTACCTAGCCCTCAGCGAAAGCTTGCACTGATCGATGAACTGTTCATGTTTTTCTGTCACGTTGCAGCTGGGCTTCAGGAGAAGACCTTGTCATCTATCTTCGACATCAGTGTGTCTACAGTTTGTCGCATCATTTTAACGTGGACAAGCTACCTTTACCAGGTTCTGGGCTCACTACCACCATGGATGACAAGAGAGCAAGTACAGGCCACAATGCCCGACAAGTTCAAGCTCTGCTGTCCTCAGCTAGAGTGATTATAGACTGCACCGAGATCCGCTGTGAAACAGCATCCTTCCTCTCATTACAGTCAAAAACCTTTTCAAACTACAAAAATCACACCACCTTTAAAGGTCTGATTGGCATTGCTCCATGTGGTGTTGTCACATTTGTGTCCAAACTGTACACAGGCTCCATTTCAGACATAGAGATAACAAAGAAATCACAGATTATTCAGTTACTTCAGCCAGGGGATGGGGTAATGGCTGACAAGGGTTTCCTGATCGACAGGATGCTGTCAGAGCTGGGGGCAACACTTACAGTGGGGAGAACAAGTATTTGATACACTGCCGATTTTGCAGGTTTTCCCACTTGCAAAGCATGTAGAAGTCTGTAATTTTTATCATAGGTACTCTTCAACTGTGAGTGACAGAATTTTAAAAAAAAATCCAGAAAATCACATTGTATGATTTTTAAGTAATTCATTTGCATTTTATTGCATGACATAAGTATTTGATCACCTGTCAATCAGTAAGACTTCTGGCTCTCACAGACCTGTTCTTCTTTAAGAAGCCCTCCTGTTCTCCACTCATTACCTGTATTAACTGCACCTGTTTGAACTCGTTACCTGTATAAAAGACACCTGTCCACACACTCAATCAAACAAACTCCAACCTCTCCACAATGGCCAAGACCAGAGAGCTGTGTAAGGACATCAGGGATAAAATTGTAGACCTGCACAAGGCTGGGATGGGCTACAGGACAATAGGCAAGCAGCTTGGTGAGAAGGCAACAACTGTTGGCGCAATTATTAGAAAATGGAAGAAGTTCAAGATGACGGTCAATCTCCCTCGGTCTGGGGCTCCATGCAAAATCTCACCTCGTGGGGCATCAATGATCATGAGGAAGGTGAGGGATCAGCCCAGAACTACACGGCAGGACCTGGTCAATGACCTGAAGAGAGCTGGGACCACAGTCTCAAAGAAAACCATTAGTAACACACTACGCCGTCATGGATTAAAATCCTGCAACGCACGCAAGGTCCCCCTGCTCAAGCCAGTGCATGTCAAGGCCCGTCTGAAGTTTGCCAATGACCATCTGGATGATCCAGAGGAGGAATGGGAGAAGGTCATGTGGTCTGATGAGACTAAAATAGAGCTTTTTGGTCTAAACTCCATTCGCCGTGTTTGGAGGAAGAAGAAGGATGAGTACAACCCCAAGAACACCATCCCAACCGTGAAACATGGAGGTGGAAACATCATTCTTTGGGGATGCTTTTCTGCAAAGGGGACAGGACGACTGCACCGTATTGAGGGGAGGATGGATGGGGCCATGTATCGCGAGATCTTGGCCAACAACCTCCTTCCCTCAGTAAGAGCATTGAAGATGGGTCGTGGCTGGGTCTTCCAGCATGACAACGACCCGAAACACACAGCCAGGGCAACTAAGGAGTGGCTCCGTAAGAAGCATTTCAAGGTCCTGGAGTGGCCTAGCCAGTCTCCAGACCTGAACCCAATAGAAAATCTTTGGAGGGAGCTGAAAGTCCGTATTGCCCAGCGACAGCCCCGAAACCTGAAGGATCTGGAGAAGATCTGTATGGAGGAGTGGGCCAAAATCCCTGCTGCAGTGTGTGCAAACCTGGTCAAGCATGTATCAGGGAGAACGAGGAGGGGGAATACAGGGAGCTAGTGAGCGACTTTGTGGGGTGGTGCCAGGAGAACCAGCTGGTCCTGAACACCTCCAAAACTAAGGAGATTGTGATGGACTTCAGGCGCCAGCCCCCCGCCCCACTCCCTGTCTGTATCAAGGGTGAGGAGGTCGAGATAGTGCCCTGCCACAAATACCTCGGACTCATACTGGACAATAAACTGGACTGGACTCAGAACATTGATCACCTCTACAAGAAGGGCCAGAGCAGGCTTTTCTTCTTGCGGAGGTTGGCATCATTTAACATCTGCACCAAGCTCCTACAGATGTTTTATATCTCTGTAGTGGCTAGTGTGCTGTCTTATGCTGTGTCTTGCTGGGGTGGCAGCGGCAGCAAAAGAAATATCCAGAGGCTGAACAAGCTCATTAAGAAGGCAGGCTCAGTGGTGGGCCTGAAGCTGGACTCTGTTGAGGAGATAACGGAGCAGAGGTCACTCACCAGACTCAAGGCAATCATGAACAACGACAACCATCCACTGAGCCATGTGTTCAACCAGCAGAGGAGCACCATCAGCAACAGATTACGATCACTGAACTCCTCAACAACGAGACATACAAAGTCGTTTGTCCCCCGAGCCATCAGGCTGCACAACACCCTGTGTGGGAGGAAGAGGCGGGAGGGGGAGTAGGAGTAGCAGGAGTCAAGTGGGTGTGGGGGGAATCTCTCCAAGGCAGAAGTGCTGGAACACTTCTGTCCTCATTGTTGCTGTTTCGTTGCGGTGTGTTGGTATTCCTGTCCTTGCCTTTGTCCCCAAGTCGGTTCTCCCTCCTGTCATTAGTTTTATTATTTTAGATATTTATTAACTTGTTTTATCATACTAGTTGTGTGTGTGACTGATTCTGTGAGCAGTTGACCACTCTTAAATTTCCTTCGGGATTAATAAAGTACATCTATCTATCTATCTATCTATCTATCTATCTATCTATCTATCTATCTATCTATCTATCTATCTATCTATCTATCTATCTATCTATCTATCTATCTATCTATCTATCTATCTATCTATCTAAGAACTACAGGAAACGTCTGTTCTATTTCGTCCCTACTGACCGCCAGGCGGTGCTGTAAGCACTGGATATCTCCCCTCGCGCATGCGCATGTCGAGTACAATACCAACAATGTCACGTCACCCGTGACCCCTGCATGACCCCCGGAAGGGGTATATCTTCCGGGGTCAAGCATGGGATCGGCTCCTCATTCTTCTCGCATCGCGCTGAAGTACAGGACGGAAATAGAAGGCTGGTTGAAAGCTTCTTCCTTTCCTCCCTAAAACCGCCGGCCTCTGTGCAGCTTCGTGCCGTAAGGTAGGAGTAACGATCTCTGTCGTCCTCCGAGAGGCTGTGGCCACGCGGTATTTATTGGTGTTCGTTGCGGCGGCGGCGGCGTCTCCCCGCCCCGCCCCCCTGGGCCAGCTGGCAGAAGGTAAGCTGTTGGCTGCGCCCGACACCTGAATATTCTGTGCAGTTATTTTTTCTGCAAAAAAAAAAAAAAAAAGACAGAAAGGGATTATTTTTTTTTTCTAAAAAAAAAACAAAAAAACAACACCTTTTTTTGTCCTTCTTACAGCCGTGGTGAAGGCCACGCCCCTCTCCCACCGGCACACTTGTGGTGACGGCAGCGTTTCGCTCCCTCTCCCACTTTATTAAAGTGACAACATTATTTTTTTCCTTGCAGATAATTTTTTCTTTAAAAAAAAAAAAATATATAAGAAAGGAAAAGAACAGCGCCTTTTTGACTGTTTTGCGGCCGTGGTGACGGCAGCGTTTCCGCTCCCTCTCCCACCGGCTCGTTCAGGGTGACGGCAGCATTTGCTCCCTCTCCCACTTACTGATGTGATATTGTTATTTTTCCTTGCAGTTATTTTTTATTTTTTTCTTGAAAAAAAAAAAAAAAAAGGAAAAGAAACGAGAGAGGATTGTTCTCTTCTTTTTGAGTAAAGACGCCTTTTTTGCCTTTTCTCATAGCCGTGGTGGCGGCAGCGTGGCCCTCCCCTCTCCCGCCGGCATATTGGCGGTGACGGCAGCGTGCTCGCTGTGGTGACGGCAGCGTTTCCGCTCCCCTCTCCCACTGACACACCCATATTGACGGTAGCGTGGCTGCTCCCCTCTCCCACCTGCATATCGGTGGTGACGGCAGCGTGCTCGCTGTGGTGACGGCAGCGTTTCCGCTCCCCTCTCCCACTGACACACCCGTATTGACGGTAGCGTGGCTGCTCCCCTCTCCCACCTGCATATCGGTGGTGACGGCAGCGTGCTCGCTGTGGTGCGGGCAGCGTTTCCGCTCCCCTCTCCCACTGACACATCCGTGCTGGCGGTAGCGTGGCCCTCCCCTCTCCCGCCTTCATATTGGTGGTGACGGCAGCGTGCTCGCTGTGGTGACGGCAGCGTTTCCGCTCCCCTCTCCCACCGACACCTACGTGGTGACTGCAGCGCGTCCGCTCCCCTCTCCCACCGGCACATCCGTGGTGACGGCAGCGTGACCGCTTCCACCGACACATTCGTGTGGACGGCAGCGTGTCCGCTCCTCTCTCCTGCCAGCACATCCGTGGTGACGCCAGCGTGTCCGCTCCCTCTCCCACCGGTCCCTGTGATGGAGCGTTCATGCCCAGGGTGCATGGCCTCCCTGGATCCTGCGGTTGACCAGGACCTCTGCGTGTCATGCCTGGGCCCTGAGCAGCCGGGGCCGTCGGCCAGCCTCCCCTCATCCCAGCCGGGGTCTTCGCTGAAGCGATCGGCGAAGAGAGTGGTGGGGGCCCCCAAACGACGGCGGATGACGAGCCAGCTCTCCTCGAAGGTAGATCGCTTGGCTGCAGACATGGAGCAGATGAAGGCGCTCCTCCTCAATCTGCAACCTGGTACTGGCCAGGTGGAACCTGCCGTGCCAGAGTTTGCTCTGGGGTCGCCACCGCCGCTGCCAGAGGACGCAATCTCCATTGCAGCCTCGGCGAGCCACTTCAACGTGTCATCAGGGGACCCGGCCTCACAGCGCTCGGGGTTCTCCTCGCACTCATCTGCCCAGAGCTCTCGGGAGGGGACGGTTTGTTCCTCCGTGCAGAGCATTATCCGCACTGCCCTGGCACACTTGCAGCTGGATGCACCGCGTGCGGAGGTGGCCTCTAGCGCTTTCCACAGGCGCAATCCTTCTCCGGTGGAATTCACCATTCCGCCTTCGTCGGATTTTTTGAGGGAGCTGCACTCATGCTGGAGAGATGTCACAGCCCTCTCCAGGCTAACAGCTGATGACCGTGCTCTGACGGCGATGGAGGACGCTGCAGTGGCTGGTCTCCACCACATGCCCCCCATCGAGCCCTCCATTGCAGCACTGATAGTGGCTCCTGATGAGGCTCTGAAGCCAGATCCCAAGTGCCCCTCTACCCAGTGTAGGGTTACTGATGGGCATATTTGTAGGGCTTATGAAACAGCGGCGCGCATCGTCCGGCTGGGGAACACCCTTTCTCATCTGCTACTGGCCCTCTCCACCTCCCTGCAGGATGCACAGGTGGATGATTCCACACGGGACTTGTGTGATGTGTCCCTACAGGCTTTTGCCTCCCAGACGAGGGAACTGGGGCGGCTGATGTCCACCCTGGTGCACACGCGCCGTCATGTCTGGCTGGCGCAGTCACCCCTGACAGAGACTGCTCGTAGGGTTCTTCGTCAGGCACCGGCAGAACCGGGGGAGCTGTTTGGGGCAACTGCCCTGGAAGCTCTGAACCGCACCGCCCTGGCCGATGAGACCAGGCAGCGACTGGTGCACCTTCACAGGAGGGCGCCCGCTTCCAGTACACCGAGGGGCCCTTCGTCCGCCCCTGGACGTCGCCCCCAGCCTCCTGCCCGCAGGAGCCAGCGCAGCTCCCAACGGCCCGTTGGACAGCCTGCCGGGGGGTTTCGCCCCCCTGTGCGCGGACCGCCCCAGCAGCGTCGGGGTGTTGGCCTCGACCATCGCCCCCCCGGCACGTCCAGAGGCCGGGGGAGACGGCGCTAGGGCCACGGGGCCGGTCGTCGGCTGCTTTTCCCGGCAGCAGCTCAGTCACTGGGCTGCCTGCTCGTCGGACCCCTGGGTAATTTCCACCTTAACCCACGGGTACGTACTGCAGTTCCGACACCGGCCCCCTACCTCCGGCCGGGTCAAGATGACCGTCATCAGAGACCCGGCGAACATTCTGGCTCTGACTCAGGAGTTGTCCGTCCTGCTGGCCAAGGGCGCCATTGTGCCGGTAGACCCCCTGCTGCAGCCCCAGGGGTTCTACTCAACCTACTTTCTCGTCAGCAAGAAAGACGGCGGCCTTCGTCCCATCTTGGACCTGAGAGGCCTCAACAGGTACATGAAGGCCCTGCCCTTCCGGATGCTGACCACAGCAGATGTTCTGCGTGCGGTCGGTCAGGGGGAGTGGTTTACGACGGTAGATCTACAGGACGCTTACTTTCACGTGCCGATTGCGGCACAGCACCAGCGGTTCCTGAGGTTCGCCTATCAGGACCGCCATTACCAGTTCAGGGTGCTCCCGTTCGGGCTCTCCCTGTCCCCAAGAGTTTTCACCAGGTGCGTGGCGGCAGCCCTCGCTCCCCTGCAGGCACAGGGTATGAAGGTTCTGCCGTACCTGGACGACTGGCTGATATGCGCGCCGTCCCGAGAACAAGTGGTGGCAGACACGGCCCTCCTTTTGTCGCATGTGGCCAAACTAGGGCTCACAGTGAACAGAGGGAAGAGCTGTTTGGCTCCCTCCCAGCGAGTCGCCTACTTAGGATTGGTACTCGACTCGGTGACCATGAGGGCCTGTCTCTCACCGCGGCGTGTGAGCGACATCCTGCGGCTCCTCCCCCGATTCAGGAGGGGCAGACGGCTGCCTTACCTCCAGTTCCTGCAGCTTTTGGGCAGATTAACAGCCACCTCGGCTGTTGTGCCTTTGGGCCTGCTGAGGCTACGCCCCCTGCAGATGTGGCTGAACAGCCTTCGCCTGGATGCCGAAAGGCACAGGCACAGGCTAGTCAGGGTGTCGCGGGTGTGTGTCTGTAACCCAGGTGCTAAATGAGCAGTTATTTCATATTTATATTTTTTATATATATTTATGTTTATATTTATAAACTAATTTCAAGCTCATTCAGACCCCATCAGTGTGACGTCATGTGACTAGCGTTCAGCCAATCAGCTGAGCCGCTCCGCTATTTACAGGAAGCAGACGCTCTCATTGTGGATGAATGGGAGCTGATGCACGGAGCGGAGCGGCTGCAGGTTAGTAAAAGGTTGCTGGCGTTTTCACAATAAAGTGTTATATGACGGTTAACAGCCACTTTGTTGCCAACTGCAGATTGTCCACTGGCTGTCGGGAGGTTGTCGAAGTCTGAAACCTGTGAATACTTGATTGTCTGTCAGAAACCTGTTGAATACTTGACTGCCTGAATTGGTGAGTTGTGTTTTAAGTTTAGTCATTTAGTTTTTTTTCCCAAATGACTGAGTTACCTGAACTTTAGCACTTCCAGTAAGGCATGTTTTGTTTTGGTTTGTTTTGTTTGTTTAATTACCGGGTCTTTTGTTAAAATGTTTGTTTTATGTTGACGCAGCGTGTCAATCAGCTGATTGGTAACAGCTGATGCTGCGGTGAGGAACGCACATTCAGTGCGCAAGTACTGTTTAGTTTAAATGCTTGAACTATTTAATCAGTACATTTATGGATGATAAGATGACCAGCAAATAATTATTTTCTGTGTTAATGATAACCTGTAATAAGAGCTCTGGCCTTATGTTTGACCAGGCCAGGTTTTGTGATCCCGGATGGTGAGCTATTCCAGAATCCAGTGATCAGGAGTCCACGTGGAGGAACCAGGAATCATACTCGACAGTAATCAGGTGTCTGCCACAGCGGTAGGCCACTGCAGCAAACCCCCCCCCCCCATTCATCTCTTCTGCCCCATTCACTCAACCAAACGCTTGGACCCAGCACCCAGATTGACTAATTGACTGACTGACTGACTGCTTTGACCGGTGCTGAGGACCAGAACTGTGAAGAACAGTGAACTTTATTTTTTGAGTGGGGAACCCACATTAATTTGAAGAGTGAACTTTATTTTTTGAGTGGGGAACCCACATTAATTTGTTTACGTTTTGGTGGGTTGTTTTGTTGTTTTTGGGATGGTTTTGAGTTGATGTATTTTCTTTTATTCCACACTTGAGTAAACAGTGTGGAACAGAACAGAATTGAAACTAATGGTGCACCTGACATAAGCTAACTAAGCTGAAGTCATTGTTTATATTTTTTTGTTCATTTGAATTCTAATACTTGAAAGTTTATTTTTTACGTGGCCATATTTATTTTTCAACGTTTGAGTAATTTAATTTGTGTTTTTTTTCTAATACAAGGTACCTAAACTGAAGCCATCTGCCTCCGTGTCATTCATTGTGCATCATACGTGTTCTCCTCGGCTGAATCTAGTCTTCTGAGGTTACTAGCCTACCTCTAGCTATTTGCTACATTTTTATTTCAGTAGTTACAGCCAAATATATGCTACACAATTCTGGTGAGCTAGCCAGGAGAACCAGTTATGATGTGCAATGATCAAGATACCCTCACAATACAGTTATGAATAAGCACTAAGTTTATTCAGTCAGAACACTATCAAAAGATGGAGGTATTTGATATCCTTGGTATTAAAATTCCTAATGCTGTGTTGGTCAGTGGAAACACTAAGGATCTATCTGACGTAGAAGAGGTCATAGATTTTCTCAAACAATATGGGGTTATTGGTAGAGCAACAGTAGTGGATGCAATAGAGTCCGACTTTCACGAAAACTGGGTTGTAGAATACAGTTCAGGAACTGCTGTTGTAACCTTAGAGTCCCTACTACCATACACATTTGTCACTAAAGATGGGAAAAATACTTATCAGATCAGAGACCTGTCGAGTATGTATGCTGAGAGGGAAGGAGACAAAAAGACTCAAGCATATCTTGAAGACCTGAAGCAACTAGCTAAAGTCAGTGGCATGAACTATGCTGAAGTTCTTAAAGGCATGATGTCTCACATCAGTAAATCCATCACTGCTCTTGAACCTGCCATTACAGCTGAAGAAGAAGAGGAGGAGGACGGCGCCCCAGAGATAAAATCTCCACCCCAGTCACCCTGGAAAATCTCTCCTGGAAGTGCAGCCCATCCAGTCTTCAAGCCCTTGCCCAGAGCTCAAAGTGCTGGGATAAAATCTAACACTATCGCTGCTGATGACGTCAATCCACCCGAAGTCCAACGGTATGTGGTTGAGCACATAGTAAAGAGCGAAGATACCGCTATGCACATGCTTTCATCCCAGAGACTTCGAGTTTTTTCAGGCAAAATACAGAGGCCTCCACAGGAAGCAGACTATGATACATGGCGTTCTAGTGTTGACTTACTTATGAAAGATCCTGCTGTATCAGATCTTCAGCGGTCTAGAAAATTGCTTGAAAGTCTTCTTCCACCAGCCGCTGATGTTGTCAAGCACTTAAGTCCTGACACTTTGCCTGCTGTATATTTACAGCAACTTGACTCAGCTTTTGGCACAGTTCAAGATGGTGACGAGTTGTATGCTAAATTCATGGATACATTCCAAGATGCAGGTGAAAAGCCATCAGTCTATTTGCAGCGTCTGCAGGTAGCTTTGAACCTTACTGTGAAAAGAGGTGGTGTACCTGTGAGGGAAGTTAATAAACATCTGCTAAATCAGTTTTGTAGAGGCTGTTGGGATAACTCACTCATCTCAGAGCTTCAGCTGAAGCAAAAGAAAGCAAACCCCCCTTCTTTTGCTGAACTTTTACTGCTTCTCCGAACAGAAGAAGATCGTGAAGCAGCTAAAAATCTGCGCATGAAGCAACATCTTGGTGTTACCAAGCAGAAAGTAGCATCTCATCGTCATGTTGTTCACGATGATGAAGAGGAGAAAGGAGCCTATGCTGCACTAACGACACTTACCCAGCAATTGGCAAAGCAAATGGCAGATATTCAACGCCAGTTAGCAGCTCTTACAGCTAACCAGCACAATGCCAAACCTGCTTTTACTTCAAAATCACATCCTAAGCAGGTTGAGAGACCAAAAACTGAAAAATCTGCAAGACATGTGCCATTATCCCAGAAAACCCCAACTTTCAGACCAAAACCAGGTTACTGTTTCAGGTGTGGGGAGGATGGCCACATCAAACCTCAGTGCGATGGTGAGCCAAATCCTGCATTAGTTGCAGAAAAAAGAAGAGAATTCAATGAAAAGTGTCGCAAATGGGATACTCAACATCCCTCAGCTTCCAACAGTGCTTTAAACTAACCACAGTTCCTATTACAGGACGAATGGGGACTGGAACTGATGAAAAATGTCCTGCTAACCGTCAGCACAAGCGCTGTGCTAATAAGCAGTCAATGGTAAAACACCCACTTGTTAAACTGCCTAAAGGTTTAGTTGGTTCAAGATGCACAGCTGTCGTTAAAATAGCTGGTGCTGACCGCAACTGCCTTTTGGATACAGGTTCTCAAGTCACTACAGTCCCAGTGTCTTTTTACAACCACTACCTGTCAGATCAGCCAGTAAAACCTCTTAACAACCTGTTAGAGGTTGAGGGTGCTGCTGGACAGTCTGTGCCATATTTGGGCTACGTTGAGCTAACAGTTGGCTTTCCCAAAGACTTTCTGGGAGCAGATATTGACGTACCAACCCTTGCTCTTGTGGTCCCAGATTTGCGCCCTGAAACCCCATCTCAAGTCTTGATAGGGACAAACACTTTGGATGTGCTCTATGAGCAATATCTTGATGGCGACGCTACACATCAGCAGCCCAGTCTTTATGGCTACCAAGCCTTACTAAAAACGCTTGAATTACGGCACCAGCAGAACAAAGAGGGCAATGTGGGAGTTGTGAGGATGCTGAGCAAGACACCGATACTCATCCCTGCCGGCCATAGTGTCATCCTTGAGGGATTAGCCAAAGTTCATACTCTTGTGACAGACCGGTGGACGGTGGTGGAACATCCCACTCAGTCATCCTTGCCTGGTGGCCTTTGTGTCAAAAGTTGTCTTGTTACTTTTCCTTCTACTGCACCATACAAAATACCTGTTATGGTCACTAATGAGACAGAGCAAGCAATTACTCTTCCATCCCTCAGTGTCATTGCAGAACTTGGAGCTTTTCACAGCATAATATTGCAGCACAGTGTCACAAACTTGCCTGCTCCTGAGAAACCCTTAAAGCCAGACTTGAACTTCCACTTTGGTGACTCTCCACTGCCATCAGAATGGAGGGAGCGTATCACCAACAAGCTCCTTGAAATGCCTGAGGTATTTTCTCACCATGACTTGGACGTTGGGCGTACAGATAAAGTAAAGCATCACATCAAACTAAAGGATGAAACTCCTTTCAAGCATCGGGCCCGGCCTATTCATCCTCATGATATTGAGGCAGTGCGTCAGCACCTTCATGAGTTGTTGGAGGCTGGTGTCATAAGAGAGTCAGAGTCGCCCTTTTCCTCACCCATCGTGGTCGTGAGAAAACGAAATGGAGCTGTACGTCTATGTATAGACTACAGAAAGTTGAATCTGCAAACAGTAAAAGATGTCTATGCCCTACCCAACCTTGAAGAAACTTTCTCAGCATTAACAGGATCCAAATGGTTTACCGTGCTTGATTTAAAGTCTGGATATTACCAGATTGAAGTGGAAGAGGCAGACAAGGCTAAGACAGCCTTTGTTACTCCACTTGGCTTTTGGGAGTTCAATCGCATGCCACAGGGCATAACAAATGCACCTAGTACGTTCCAGCGATTGATGGAAAAATGCATGGGAAAATTACACCTGAAGGAAGTGCTGGTCTTTCTGGATGACTTGATCATCTTCTCTGACACTCTAGAGGAGCATGAAATCCGGCTGATGAAAGTACTCACTCGGTTAAAGGAGTATGGATTGAAACTGTCACATGAGAAATGCAAGTTCTTTCAGACGTCTGTTCGATATCTAGGGCATGTGGTATCTGAGAATGGAGTTGAAACAGATCCTGAAAAAGTCAATGCTTTAAAAACTTGGCCAATTCCCCGAAACTTGAAAGAGCTGAAGTCCTTCTTAGGCTTCTCGGGCTACTATCGACGGTTCATTAAAGACTACGCCGTCATAGTTAAACCCCTTAACGAACTCACTCGTGGTTATCCACCACTGCGAAAAACTGCAAAGGTTAAAGGGACAAGCAATCAGTATCATGATCCGAAGCAGCCATTTGAAGGTCGGTGGACCTCTCAGTGTCAAGATGCTTTCTTAACTCTCATTGACAAACTCACCACTGCTCCAGTCCTTGGGTTTGCAGACCCAAAGCAACCGTACATCTTGCATACTGATGCCAGTACTACTGGGCTGGGAGCCGCCTTATATCAAGAGCAGGATGGAAAGTTGAGAGTTATTGCTTTTGCCAGCCGTGGTCTGTCTTACAGTGAATCACGATATCCCGCACATAAACTTGAGTTTCTGGCACTCAAGTGGAGTGTGACTGAAAAGTTTCATGACTACTTGTATGGAGGTCAGTTTACTGTAGTCACAGACAGTAATCCCCTCACATATATACTCACCTCTGCAAAGCTAGATGCAACCAGCTATAGATGGCTGGCTGCTCTGTCAACTTTCAACTTCAAACTTCAGTACCGCGCTGGAAAACAAAATCTTGATGCTGATGGACTCTCTCGGAAACCTCATGGGACTTATCTGGATGATAGCCAGTCTCAGAAAGAGCAGCATCGAATAAATCGCTTCACTCAGGAACACCTGGCTGATGCCAATTCCACCGAGGTGCTCTCCTCAGATGTTGTCGATGCTATCTGCCAGGGTTGCCTGGTCAGAACTAATCTTGATTCTGTCTCCAGTCAGTGCAGTCTTACACTGGTGGAGTCTCTTGCTCTTTCTACAGCAGCAATTCCGGACAGTTATGTCTCGGAGGATCTGACTGGTTTACCTGTCATTCCATCATTATCCCATCTCGACCTCAAAGAAAAACAGCGAGCTGATCCATGCATTCGTGAAATCATCTTCCAAATAGAATCTGGAGAAAAGATCCCTCCAACTGTAAGGACAGAACTCCCCGAACTTCCACTTCTGTTGAGGGAGTTAAACAAGCTTGAGTTACAGAATGAAATTCTGTATCGGCGAAGGCAAGAAGGGGAACAAATTTCTTATCAACTTGTTCTACCGGAAGATCTGAGAGCACTTGTCTTACAGAGCTTACACAATGACATGGGTCACATGGGCATAGAGCGAACTCTAGATCTTGTCCGAACACGTTTCTTTTGGCCCAAAATGGCAGCAGCTGTGCAACACAAAATCAAGACCTGTGATCGCTGTATACGCAGGAAAGCTTTGCCTGAGAAAGCAGCTCCACTGGTGAACATTAAAGCAACCCGTCCTTTGGAGTTAGTGTGCATGGACTTTCTCAGTCTTGAACCCGATACCAGCAACACTAAAGATATTCTTGTGTTAACTGATCATTTCACCAAGTTTGCAGTAGCTATTCCCACTTCCAACCAAAAAGCAAAGACTGTAGCAAAATGCTTGTGGGATAACTTTATTGTTTACTATGGTATCCCGGAGAGGTTGCACACTGACCAAGGGCCCGATTTTGAATCTCGCTTGATTAAAGAACTGTGTGAAGTTTCTGGAATTCAGAAAGTTCGAACCACCCCGTATCACCCTCGGGGAAATCCCGTTGAAAGATTCAACCGAACATTGCTCAATATGTTGGGGACTTTGGAAAATAAGCAGAAATCAAAGTGGCGAGAGTTTGTGAAGCCCTTGGTCCATGCCTATAACTGCACTCGTAATGAGGTAACTGGGTTCACTCCTTATGAGCTCATGTTTGGACGATCACCTCGACTTCCTGTTGATTTGGCTTTTGGTTTACCTGTGAGAGATCAGCCCAAATCTCACTCTCAATATGTGCAAAATCTCAAAAGCCGGTTGCAAGAAAGCTACCAACTAGCTTCTCGGAATGCTCTGAAAATAGCAGAAAGAAATAAAGTCCGATTCGACAAAAAGGTGACTACTTCAGAACTGGATGTGGGCGACAGGGTCTTGGTCAGGAATGTGCGTATCCGTGGCAAACACAAACTTATGGACAAGTGGGAGGCTGACATCTATGTTGTGATCAAGCGGGCTGGAAAGCTTCCAGTCTACACTGTATGTCCGGAAACCAAAGACGGCCCTAAACGCACCCTGCATAGGGACCTTCTTCTTCCTTGCGGGTTCCTCCCTGTGACAACAGCAGAAGAACTCTCTCCGCCTACGCCTGTCAGCCGGCCACGCACACGTCGTCATTCAGCCAACTATGAACCTGACACTGTTGATCTAGACTTTTGTGATGACGAGACTTTCAACACTTGGGTCTCTAGAAGTCATTTTCAGCCGACAGCTAAGTTTACTGTGGGAGGGCATTTCGATGCTGAAGAGGAGATTAAGACCCCCAAAGCTGTCTACCCTGCCTCTCTATCATCCAAACTTTCATCACCGTCACCCTTGGGCCCTCCGCCCACAGCGGAGCATCTGCCTGAACCCATTACTGTGGAGGAAACCATCTTACCTGGATCTGTGGAGGAAAACAACTTACCTGGATCTGTGGAGGAAAACAACTTACCTGGATCTGTGGAGGAAAACAACTTACCTGGATCTGTGGAGGAAACCATCTTACCTGGATCTGTGGAGGAAAACGACTTACCTGGATCTGTGGAGGAAACCATCTTACCTGGATCTGTGGAGGAAAACAACTTATTTGACTCTGTGGAGAACTTTCCCACTGATACCCTACTCGACGAAAACCTACCTGAACATGAAGTGCCTGGAGAACTAGTATTAGACCCCGCTGACATGTCTACTGAACCTGTTACCAATCCAAGTGACACCCCTGAGACTGAAAGCTCCCTCAGACGTTCACAAAGAGACAGAAAACAACCAGATAGGTTTCAGTACCATCAGTTAGGCCATCCTTTAATTAATATTGTACAGTCTCTTTTCCAAAGTTTGTCTTCAGCCTGCGCTGAAGCCTTGAGTGACAGTAATGGGTCCAAGTCCTTTCCTACTTCAAAGATCCATGTAGTATAGCCTCTTAGCATGCAACGGGACGTGCATGGATTTAGAGGGGGAGGATGTAACCCAGGTGCTAAATGAGCAGTTATTTCATATTTATATTTTTTATATATATTTATGTTTATATTTATAAACTAATTTCAAGCTCATTCAGACCCCATCAGTGTGACGTCATGTGACTAGCGTTCAGCCAATCAGCTGAGCCGCTCCGCTATTTACAGGAAGCAGACGCTCTCATTGTGGATGAATGGGAGCTGATGCACGGAGCGGAGCGGCTGCAGGTTAGTAAAAGGTTGCTGGCGTTTTCACAATAAAGTGTTATATGACGGTTAACAGCCACTTTGTTGCCAACTGCAGATTGTCCACTGGCTGTCGGGAGGTTGTCGAAGTCTGAAACCTGTGAATACTTGATTGTCTGTCAGAAACCTGTTGAATACTTGACTGCCTGAATTGGTGAGTTGTGTTTTAAGTTTAGTCATTTAGTTTTTTTTCCCAAATGACTGAGTTACCTGAACTTTAGCACTTCCAGTAAGGCATGTTTTGTTTTGGTTTGTTTTGTTTGTTTAATTACCGGGTCTTTTGTTAAAATGTTTGTTTTATGTTGACGCAGCGTGTCAATCAGCTGATTGGTAACAGCTGATGCTGCGGTGAGGAACGCACATTCAGTGCGCAAGTACTGTTTAGTTTAAATGCTTGAACTATTTAATCAGTACATTTATGGATGATAAGATGACCAGCAAATAATTATTTTCTGTGTTAATGATAACCTGTAATAAGAGCTCTGGCCTTATGTTTGACCAGGCCAGGTTTTGTGATCCCGGATGGTGAGCTATTCCAGAATCCAGTGATCAGGAGTCCACGTGGAGGAACCAGGAATCATACTCGACAGTAATCAGGTGTCTGCCACAGCGGTAGGCCACTGCAGCAAACCCCCCCCCCCCATTCATCTCTTCTGCCCCATTCACTCAACCAAACGCTTGGACCCAGCACCCAGATTGACTAATTGACTGACTGACTGACTGCTTTGACCGGTGCTGAGGACCAGAACTGTGAAGAACAGTGAACTTTATTTTTTGAGTGGGGAACCCACATTAATTTGAAGAGTGAACTTTATTTTTTGAGTGGGGAACCCACATTAATTTGTTTACGTTTTGGTGGGTTGTTTTGTTGTTTTTGGGATGGTTTTGAGTTGATGTATTTTCTTTTATTCCACACTTGAGTAAACAGTGTGGAACAGAACAGAATTGAAACTAATGGTGCACCTGACATAAGCTAACTAAGCTGAAGTCATTGTTTATATTTTTTTGTTCATTTGAATTCTAATACTTGAAAGTTTATTTTTTACGTGGCCATATTTATTTTTCAACGTTTGAGTAATTTAATTTGTGTTTTTTTTCTAATACAAGGTACCTAAACTGAAGCCATCTGCCTCCGTGTCATTCATTGTGCATCATACGTGTTCTCCTCGGCTGAATCTAGTCTTCTGAGGTTACTAGCCTACCTCTAGCTATTTGCTACATTTTTATTTCAGTAGTTACAGCCAAATATATGCTACATGTCCATGCCCTGGCACCCTGGAAAGACGGGGCATTCCTGCTGGGGGGTGTGCCCTTGGGCACTATCACCTCCTTCCGGGAGACTGTCACCGCAGATGCCTCCCTCTCGGGGTGGGGTGCTGTTTGGCGCGGCAGGCCTGCCCAAGGGCAGTGGTCTGCGCGGGACCGCACACGCCACATCAATGTGCTGGAGCTCCGTGCTGTACACCGAGCACTCGAGCACTTTTTACCTCACCTATGGGGGAGGCACGTACTGGTTCGGTCGGACAATGTGTCCACTGTCTCCCAGATCAATCACCAGGGGGGCACCGGGTCTGCACGGCTGCTGCGGGTGTCTCGGGGCCTTCTGACGTGGGCCGCTCCTCGCCTCCTCAGCCTGCGGGCGATATACCTGCCAGGGGTCAGGAATCAGGTGGCAGACTTCCTGTCCCGACACAAGCCTCCCCCAGGAGAGTGGCGGCTTCATCCGGAGGTAGTGGGGATGATTTGGGTCCTCTTCGGCAGAGCGGTGGTGGACCTCTTCGCCTCGGGCGTCTCGGCTCACTGCCCCCTCTGGTTCTCCTGGACAGAGGAGACCAGTCCTCTGGGTCAGGATGCCCTAGGGCACGAGTGGCCCGACGGGCTCCTGTACGCGTTCCCCCCACTACCTTTAATCCTGCCGACGTTGCAGAGGGTCCTCCAGAGAGGTCACAGGCTCCTCTTGGTGGCCCCCTTCTGGCCGGGGAGACCGTGGTTCCCACTACTCCGGAGGCTCTGCTGCGGCACGCCATGGCGCCTACCCGACCGGAGGGACCTTCTGTCCCAGCTGGGGGGTCGGATTTGGCATCCCGACCCCCGTCGCCTTCAACTCTGGGTCTGGCCACTGCAGGGCCCGACCCGTTAGTGTCAAGCTGTACTGAGCCCGTCAGGGCTACCATCTTGAACGCTCGTGCGCCCTCCACCCGCCTCCAGTATGAGTGCAAGTGGAGGAGATTCTCTGCCTGGTGTGCGGACAGGGCAGAGGACCCTATGCTTTGCCCTGTGGCCACGATCCTGGAGTTCCTTCAGTCCCTCCTGGATGATGGCCGTGCTCAGTCCACCTTACGGGTGTACGTGGCGGCCATTTCATCACGACATGCCCTGGTCGAGAATGCCACCGTGGGGTGCCACCGGCTGGTTTCTCTCTTTCTTAGGGGGGCTCTGAGGCTGCGCCCCCCGAGGACCCCAAGGGCCCCGGTGTGGGACCTGTCTATGGTACTAGGTGCCCTCTCTTCTCCACCTTTTGAGCCCTTGACCCAGGTGGACCTGAAGTGTCTTTCTATGAAGACGGCTTTTCTCCTCGCTATGACGTCAGCAAAGCGAGTCAGTGAGTTACATGCCCTGTCAGTCAGTGGGTACTGCCTGAGGTGGAACCCGGATGGCTCAGGGGTTACGTTGTGGCCGAACGTGGCGTTCCTGCCCAAGGTCCTGCCACGCGATCATGCTAATCGGCCTATCCAGCTTGCCCGGTTCGACCCCGAGCCTGCGGAGGGTGGGCCAAGCCCTTTGTGCCCCGTACGGGCCCTTACTGCTTATGTTGCTGCCACCGCGCCTGTGCGACGGTCGGAGCAGCTTTTTATCTGTCATGGTGGCCCTAACAGGGGGCGCGCTATTTCTAGACAGCGCCTGTCCCACTGGGTGGTGGACACCATCGAGCACGCCTACAGGGCCAGTGGCCGCCCCTTACCAGTGGGGGTGAGGTGCCACTCGACCAGAAGCGTCGCAGCTTCTTGGGCTGCCCTGAAGGGGGTGCCTCTGGAGGACATCTGCGCAGCAGCTTCGTGGACGTCGCCGGACACGTTCTCCAGGTTTTACCGGATCAATGTCGCCACTCCCCAACCATTGGGCGTGGTTCTACTCCCGGGTCCTTCTGCCCCTGATCAGTGAGGTATGTGACCGGGATTCTATGTGACATTGTTGGTATTCGTCATCCAGTGCTTACAGCACCGCCTGGCGGTCAGTGGGGACGAAATAGAACGAAAGTTACGCCTGTAACTACGGTTCTATGAGTCCCGGATGACCGCCAGGCCTGCCGGTCACTCCGAATCCTCGTGCTCTCGCGAGAAGATTCTAGGAGCCGATCCCATGCTTGACCCCGGAAGATATACCCCTTCCGGGGGTCATGCAGGGGTCACGGGTGACGTGACATTGTTGGTATTGTACTCGACATGCGCATGCGCGAGGGGAGATATCCAGTGCTTACAGCACCGCCTGGCGGTCATCCGGGACTCATAGAACCGTAGTTACAGGCGTAACTTTCGATCTCTGTAATTGCAAACAAAGGTTTCTGTACCAAATATTAAGTTCTGTTTTTCTGATGTATCAAATACTTATGTCATGCAATAAAATGCTAATTAATTACTTAAAAATCATACAATGTGATTTTCTGGATTTTTTTTTAGATTCTGTCACTCACAGTTGAAGAGTACCTATGATAAAAATTACAGACTTCTACATGCTTTTCAAGTGGGAAAACCTGCAAAATCGGCAGTGTATCAAATACTTGTTCTCCCCACTGTATCATCCCCCCATTTAAGAGGTCCACCCAGCTCAGCAAGGAAGACACCCAGAAGACCCAGGCTATTGCCCGTCTGAGGATTTTAGTGGAGAGGGCCATACGCAGGGTAAAGGAATACCACATTTGGGATGGGCTTGTTCCTCTCTCTATGGTTGGATCAGTCAATCAGCTGTGGGTCATCTGTTGCCTAATGTCCAACTATCAAGGACCTCTTGATATCATGGGGGACAAACCAGTCTGAGGCCTCCTATTCAGGTCACATATCTAACACATATGTCTAGCTAAATGAACAATTCCATTTAAAATAATACTGACATAATCAATTAGTCTCAAAATACACCACTGTTTTTGACAGCAAGAGAAATGTCTTTTTTTGCTTAATTTCACCACTTATCCTAAACATTTTACAACTTTTTTCAATATTATTACACTTTGAAAAATTCTTTGTGATACTGCTCAGCAAAGCATCAGTTGATAAGTACTGCACCAGTTATTCGGAAATCTGTAAGACTATTCTTGAGCACTGAATGTAAAGAAATGTGCTCTTGGATCTTATCTGCAGTTTGAATAAAGTGCAGTTACCTTTTATAGCCTTAAGGTGGCATATTTAATGTATTTTTGTATGAGATTCAATGTTTACATAAGGAACGCCATATTTTAAATGAATTTCATTATTTTAATGTCTATACCAACAAAAAGTACATAGTGCTGCTGATTTTATATATATATATCTGAAAATAAAACCTGATGAAATGATTTCAATGTGTGTATAAGTACATTGAGCACATTTGAACATGAAATGTTCATATCCTTACATCTCTAAGGATGACCAAAATAAAGTATATAAAATCAAAGAATGCATAATTCTTAAAATGGGTTGTTTAGTGTTGAGCTATTTGAAAGTAACTGCATGACAAATGTTACCAAGGGTATAAATCATTAATTCAATGTCCCTGTCCTGATCATCCAAAAGTTATCAAACAAAATTGTTAACCCACATAAGTGTGTCCTTCTCCTGGGAACACGAGGTTATTGGTACACATGACAATTGTAACAGAAATTAGATTTTTTTGGGGGGGAAAAACAAACAAATCCCCAGTACATCTCAGTGCACCATTTATCAATATTTATTTTAAATCAGTATTAATTAATATTTTTAAAAATTGTTCACACCAGTCCACAAACATTGCAAAAATAATTTAATTAGTGCCATGGTAATAAGCAGATAAGGAACAATGGCAAACAATAAAAATACTACATACATGCAGATATGAGATATATACCTTAAGTAGATATACCTTAAGTAATGTTTTAAGGTTTACAACCTAAGAAGACATCCATGTAGATGTTAAAGTAGAAATCATCAAGCTTCTGGCGCATTGAGTGGATAATCTCCTCATCCCTAAAGATTCTCTCAACTGTGAAGTCATTGTGCGTATCTTTGATGAAATCACACCACTGAAGTCACTTATGGCTAGTTGTCCTTGAACCTGATAATAGTACTTGTGACTCTTCCGTAGGCAGGCCTGGCCTTGAACTGTGGTCAGGTGTTTAACTTGTGCAACAATTTCCACATCACAACTCTTGACCTCTGCTAGTCCAAATGCTGGTCTTTCTCTTGGGTTGTAGACTTTAGCATCAGGGCTAGCCCCAAGGTGAGGTGCATCTGGGTGGATGATGATTCCACACTGTGTCACTGAAAAGTCACAAAAATCTGCATACTGCTGCAGTATCTCAGGTTCCAGGTCCAACCCTCTTTTCATGGCAGCTGTCTGGGGAGTTCCCCTCAGGATACGAGATGCCAAGGCTTTGGCAGAAGACACCCCACGAACGTGGCATATTTCACGGAATCTACTGGCTGTAATTCGGGGTTTGCGTACCTGGGTCCATAGCTGGCATTCTGACTGCTGCCGGGTTTCAGCTTCAATAGCAGCTGAGATCTCCCGTGTTACCTTAAAAAAAAAAAAAAATCATGCACATTAGGTTAGGTGTAAATGTGATCAGGGCACACTTGAAAAAGATAACACTCTTAACATCACTGCCAATAAAATAAGATAACTAATAAATAGATAAATAAGAAATAAAAACCTTTAGGCTCTCCAGGTGGCATTTCTGTTTGTAGTTGGGCTCAAAATGTACTGGACATTTAAAACTGTATCCATCCACAGGTAAATGAGGAAATGCAGGGGCATCAGGGTGTCTAATGATGTCTCTTGTTTTTTCAGGAGGGCACTGGTAGAACAGCACAGACCCAAATGGTACAGGGCCAAATTTAGAGTCCACTAAATTAAGGTTCTCCAACCCGTGCAGCATTTGGCAAATCCCCGGTTGTGGACGAATGTCTTTGAGTTTTCCCCCACTGGCCATCATGTGAGGATCTGGAAGAGGCCCTGACGAAAAAAGAGAAATATGTAAAGTTTAATTTCAATTACAGTGCAGTGTCATCCAAACTTTCACACTATCATTTTGTAATGCAAACTCTCCAAAATAACTGTTTGTTAAAGAGGAGATGATTAGAGAGGAGAGGAAAGTGGAGTATGAGAGGAAAGAGGATGAGAGTAGAAGAGTGGAAAGAGGAGAGGAGAGCTCATTCAGACTCAGCAGCATCTGCTCTGTAAAGTGTGCACTTTGCACCAGTCCTTATACCTCTTCTTTTGGGCTTACATACAGTCATGTCATTTGATGCCTCTGGTGCAATTCCCTATAATATAATAATAATAATGATTATAATAATAATCAAATAATTGACAACAGGCAATGCAAACTGCAAGTCCAACATCATCAAGAGTAGCAAATATAAATATCTGACCTGTGTCCTTGGCCGGTGCCAGGTCTGCAGCATGCTGGTACAGGACAGTGGCAACGGCACAGTCTTGAAGCCCATGGGGCTGTAATGTGCTGTCAGAAATAGCAGGGCCACTATGTAATTACATAGAGCTTTACCTGCAGCACAGGAACACGCCATACACTCCACTGCCACAAGCTTCTCTTCGGATAGTGTAACCTGGTAACAGAGACATTGCAATGAGTGTTGTTGCTGCACATTATTTTTTATGCTACATCAGTGGTGCATGAATATCAGGTGGCTGATGTGTCATGTGGATTTGGATTACACCTAAATTATCAAAATAGTAACATAACAAACATAAGGAACAGTAGGTGTATTGAACTTTTTTTACACTGAGTGCGTTTATATGCACACAATCAGATAACTGGGAATAATCAGATAACTACAATTATCTGATAAAATATATCAGATTATGCTGATTACATGACCACTTGAATAATATGATAACTACAGAAAGACGATAATAAACTGAATACTAGTGTGCATATAAACACGCTCATTGACACGTCACACAGCATCTTTCTCAGTCTTTGTTGTCCTCAAATAACCCTCTTAGGTCTTTACAGATGTGTGCAGTTGTTTTATCGAGTGTGGCTCCACAAAACCATTGACGTCAGACTGAGAAACACACTGAACCCACAGTGGAACTTCGTGGGATATTGCAAAGTCTGCAACTGCAGCATAACACAACTAAAAGAAAACTTTACCCTATAATCCTATATAAGAAACCTGGAGGTCTGCAAATGATGACGTAAAGCATTCTGGGAAATTTTTAGTAGCTGGGTTAAAATACATAGAGAAAGCATTATCAACCCAAAGAATAATGATAAAAAATCTACCGGGTAGACAGTAACCCATCTACTCACACCATTCAAGGCTCTGATTACACATGATAAATTCCTATTCAGTGGACTGATAGCATTCGAAACGGGTGATGTACTCAATATCTCAGTCTTTTGAGACATACCAAGTAAACTCTTTAATTCAAGTGTACAAAAATCACAAGCCCACAGACTGATAACTTAAATCTAGAGTCAAATTTACCAAACTAATCATCAGTGTATGTCTAATAAGTCTTATTATACATACACTGTGCAAATACAGAAGGGAACAATAAATAAAACCATCAATTTATGATTTAATTATCAGTTTTTCCATCATAGATTTGGAAAAATTGTAGCTACTTGTGTAACTTACAGCCATGTTAACAATAAACATCAATAAACAAATCAATAAACAATAAACACCAAGGCAGCTGATTCGATGAAAGGACTAGATGGTACAATCCCCCGGGACTATGCATGGCAGTGGCGTCCTCTTCCCTGAGCCAAGCTTGCGCCTGACTGCATACCTGAGTGGAAGAGGAGTTGCTGCTTTACAGCCATACTTAGCCTCTGGGACACATCGTCAGTCGTGTCCTCAGATCATGGGTCGTTTCGGCCAATTATCACAAGACGCCCTCAGCCGAGGCAGGTCCACCACAGGTTGATCAGACCCGGGTGTGTGTCCCAGGGTTAAGCATTGGCTTAGCAGCACAGATGGTGTCGCTCCTCTTCATCCACAGTCAAAAGCTTGTTCTCTCGGCAGTGTTGGCCAGCTCTTTGATGGCCTGTCTGTGAGTGTGTCCCCTGGTTCCGACCTCCCTAAGGAGTTTCGCTGTCGAGCTGGCCACAAAACCCCTACAACCGACCTCCACTGGGCGCACCCTCTCCTTCCAGCCCCTGTCCTCTGCCTCAGCTGCTAGTTCGGAGTAACAAAGTTTCTTGCGTTCATACGCCTCTTCAACGGCATCCTCCCAAGGAACTGTCAGCTCAATGATGTAGACGAGCTTGCAGGTGTTGGACCATAGGACAAGGTCTGGACGTAGGGTGGTCGTTGCGATCTCCGGGGGGAAAATGAGCCTCCGATCCAGGTCAGCCTGCATTTGCCATTCTCTGGCTGCATTCAGTGGGCCCAGGTCAGGGTGTGAAGCCCTTGCCCTCTGCTTTTCCCCCTCCTGAACAAACCATGGTGGGTGTTGCCGCACATCCTGGTTGTTGGTGGCCTGGGCGTTGATGGAAACCCTCTTGCACTCGAGCTTATCAGTCAGACATCTGAGGACCTGGTTGTGTTTCCATGTATATCTGCCTTGAGTGAGGCTGGTTTTACAGCCCACCATAATGTGCTTAAGTGTTGCTGGGGTCGTACACAGGGGGCACGCTGGGTCCTTTCCAAACCATTGTGAAGGAGAGCAGACTTGGCCTGTAGGACAGCTGTGGCTGGGGTCCACTTCCTCCCTGTTTCCAAGGTGGGAGGGGCACCTCTCACTACAGGGTCCCGGGAATCAGTGAGGGACATCTCCAGCCTCACCTTCGCACACTTGAACTCTTCCACCACGCTGGATATGAGCAGTGACAAGGCTCCGTCACTGTAGAGTCCAACGCTGCTGAAGCACCTTGGTAGTCCGAGCCACTTCCTTACATGGGAGTTCACCAGCCTTTCCAAGCGAGTAGCGTGGCATATAGAGACCTCATACATGGTCAACGGCCATTGGAGTCTGGGTAACAACCCAAACTGGAAGCACCAGAGCTTCAGTTTCCCTGGTAGTGCAGTGTTGTTGATCTGCCTAAGGCCGTTGGCTGTGTCCTGCTGCAGTTGTTCAATTTGCTGGTTGTCTCTGAGGTCTGCATTATACCATCGCCCAAGGCTCTTGATGGGCTTCTCTAGGAGTGTTGGAATTGGTTCACCGCTGATGTGGAACCGCTCACCCGACAGTTGGCCTTTAACGATGGAGATGCTGCGTGACTTGCTTGGTTTGAAGTCCATTCGCGCCCACTGAATTTTTTCCTGGAGTTTCTGCAGCAAGCATCTCGTGCATGGTTTTGGTGTTGCTACGACGGTCATGTCGTCCATATAGGCTCTAATAGGCGGAAGACACAGGCCACTCTTGTTCCTTTCACCTCCCACTACCCAGCGGGATGCCCGTATGACCAACTCCATTCCCATGACGAAACCCTGAGGAGAAATTGTGCAGCCCGCCATGAGGGCTCCTGGGGCATTCTTGTAAAACCTATAAGGGATGCCATTGGGCCCAGGTGGCGACGCTGATCTTGCCTGCTTCACAGTCGTCTCCACCTCTCTCCATGTGGGGGGTCTTATGTCCATTTGGTGTTCAGGTGCATGAGATGGTGGCATGTCGTTTGGGATGGTAACTGGTTCATGCTTTCAATCATCAGAGTACGTCTTACTCAGGTGCTCTTCCAGATCTTTTATGGGCACCTTGAGGCTCCCACTCTTCTCTTGCTCAAAGAGGCCTTTGACAAAGCTGTAGGGATTGCTAAAGAAGAAGGTTCTTGTACGTTCTTCCCTCGTTCGTTGTCGTCTGAGGTGTTCTGCTCTTCGCAACTTTGTTAGGCGCTGCTTTATTCCAGCCTGCAGAACTTCAATTCCCTCTTTCCATCTCTGTAGCCTTTCTCCACAGCTTTCTCAACTGTCTTCTTTCTTTCACCAAGCTTTCAATTTCATGCTGCCTCCTGGACTTTGACTGGTTTGGAGGGCCTTTCTGCTGCCTCTGTGCATTACTCCAAATCGCTCGGCGCCATAGCTGTAAGTGATGGCTCCCATATTGTCCAGTTTTCTTTCAACAGGACCCTTCTGCTGTTCTAAAAGAAGGACCAGGTCTGAGTCAATGGTCTCCCACTCTTCTGGTTGGATTTGGGCCACAGGATCAGAGGTTTCCTTCCTTCCATCTTTCTCTCCGTTGAAGGCAGAGGCTGGTTGGGCTCAGTGTTGGAACCTGCTGCTTACTGGCTGGGTTCCGAGTTGGAGACTGCTGCTGGCTGACTGGGCTCGAAGCTGGAGACTACTGGTGGCTGGCTAGGCTCCAAGATGGAGACTGTTGGAGGGTCTATGAGACTCTGAGCTTCATTTGAGGTGTTGATACCCTGAGGACTGTGGGGGTTCTCCTGCCTCCGGGCTTCACTCGACTGATTTGACCTAGTTCTTAAAAAGTACTGATCAATGCGGGACCCCTTGCTGAGCTCGCTGAGGCATTTCTTTTTGCCTTGGTGGATTTTAAGGCCCCTCGTTATTTTGACCAGGTGCAGCTCTGCAGCATTTTTCCTGTTGGCGAACCATTTGTTGCTGTGCTGGTTGTTCCGTTTGTTTTCAGTTCCGTTCCGTTGTCTGTCACCGTGTGTTCCGTTTGTACTGGGTCATCTTGCACACCCTGGGGGTATTTTCTTCCTTGACTTTTTCGTAGCAATGAGGGGTGGAACCAGAAACACTATGTAGCGCTGGGTACTGCCAGTATGGGTTGCTAACCCACACCAGCCCCGTTGGGGTCCATTCCCTCCTGTCAGCAGTTTTTCCAGGCTGCCATTTCGTCTTTCCCTGATTGTCAGTTGCTCTTGGACTAGATGGTACAATCCCCCGGGACTATGCATGGCAGGGGCGTCCTCTTCCCTGAGCCAAGCTTGCGCCTGACTGCACATACCTGAGTGGAAGAGGAGTTGCTGCTTTACAGCCATACTTAGCCCCTGGGACACATCGTCAGTTGTGAAACACAGTGGAGAAGAATGAATCGTGCTTTTCAGTCTGATATCTTAACCCTTTCAGACAGAATATATTCTATTTTTCACAAATGTTTCAACCTGTAAACACTTGTCACGAACCGGGCCGCACGGCCATGACAAAGAGGGAGACGCAACACAAGGAAAGCCAATCAAAAATGGTTTTTATTAAATACCAAATAAACACAAAAGAACCTTAATTAAATATGGCGTGTGTAGTCAGTAGATCAGTGGTGTAAGTGAGTGCATGCGGGAAACAATGTGTGTGTATGTGTGTAAGGTGTAAAACTAAAACAAATCCAAACCACAAACAAAATGCTGCATCAGGGATGAGAGAGAGGGGAGAAGTGAGCAGCCAGAGCTTTTTAAAGGCTCATGGAGCACAGGTGCTGCCACTTCTCTGATGACCCTCAGCCCCGCCCACTGCTACCTGCAAGGGAGAAGACAAGCCACAAGGGCAGGAAGGCAAAGAGGGTTGTCACACCCCGCCCCCCATAAGATGGGGGAGAAAAGAAAAAAAAAAAAACATAAACCACATACAGGCAACATTAAACTGGAGTCCGTGACAATGCATCTGCTACCACATTATCACGGCCTTTAATGTGTTGGACATCCAGGTTGTAAGACTGGAGGAACAATGACCACCTAATTAGCCTTGAGTTGGGGCATCACAGGGTGTGGAGAAAGGTAAGTGGATTGTGATCCGTATATACCACCACCGGTTTCATTCCAGACCCAACATAAATGGCAAAATGCTGCAAGGCCCAAATCAGAGCAAGGGTTTCCTTTTCGATGACTGAGTAATTTACAACATGTCGATTAAACTTTTTAGAAAAGAAACTGACCACTGTAGGACAAAAAGTCTGTCAAAACAGGGTGCAGCCAGCACTGGTGCTGCACACAGCAGAGACTTTACATTCTCAAAAGCTTCCTGGCACTTGGGTGACCACACAAACTTAGCCCTGGCCTTCAACAAATCAGTCAACGGTGCCACCACTGTAGAAAAATTCTTACAGAAACACCTGTAATACCCCACCATCCCAAGAAACCTCATGAGTTCCTTTTTGATAGTAGGCTGTGGAAACTGCTGAACTGCCAACACCTTAGCGTGCACAGGAGCCACCCGCCCCTGCCAGACCACTCGACCCAGGTAAGTCAGTTCCACAAGCAAACGCACACTTTGCCAAATTGATTGTGAGCTTTGCCTCCACCAACCAATCAAACAAAGCTCTAACCCGTTGCATGTGAGAAAACCAGGTATCACTGTAGACCACTAAATCATCCAGATAAACTGCACAACCAGGCAATCCAGCCGCCACACGGTTCATCAACCACTAAAAAGTTGCTGCTGCATTCCTCAACCCAAATGGCATCACTTTATAGGAGTACAGCCCAGATGGTGTAATAAAAGCTGCCACTTCCTGTGCTCTTTGGGACAAGGGCACCTGCCAGTACCCCTTCACCAGATCAAATTTGCTGACATACCTAGCAGCACCCACCTGGACTACCAAACACTCCATTCGAGGCTGCGGAAAAGAATCTGGCTTCGTCACCTTGTTAACTTTTCAGAAGTCAGAGCAAAACCTGGGCTTGTCGTCACTTTTAGGCACCAACAAACATGGAGAAGCTCAGCTTGACGAAGAAGGCACTGCAATGTCATTATCAACCATATACTCTACCTCAGCATCTAAATATTTACGCTTCTCAGGAGAAACTCTATAAAAATGCTGATGGATAGGCTGTGCATCACTCACATCAATATCGTGTTCAACCCAATCAGTACGGGAGGGCACGTCACCAAACAAAAGGATACTTCAAAATCGTCGCTTCAAACTCCAAAGCCTGCGCTGTTGGCAAATGTCTAAACAGGCTCTTCAAGTTCTTGAGGGTCTCTGAATTTCTCAGCCGACCAGACAATAAACCCTCATCAGGCTCAAACACAGCCTCACCCCCACTCTCATCAGAAAACTCACCCACTGTGTCAGCAATCAAAACAGGACTCTCCCCCATTGACTCCTGCTGAACAGCACTGGATGGACTAGCAGAGTGAGCATAGTAGGGTTTCAGCAGATTCACATGGAACAGTTTTTCAGGCTTCCTACGACCCGGAGCTGGTTTAATGACCTGGTTCGGCTTACCACTCAGCTGACAAGTACCACAGTTCTTAATGTGCAGAGAAACATCCTTCTTTAGCCGAGGCCAAAAGAAGTGGCGTAAAATCATGTCATAGGTTTTCCGGACCCCAAAATGCCCTAACTTATCATGAGCAAGACCCAACACATGGCTACGCAACTTAGATGGAACTACAACTTGAAAAATAGGGTCACCAACAAAGTCCTCAACATGGGGCAACCACTTCCTCAGCAAAATACCATCCTGAATGAAGTAGCCACTGGCAACATTTTCCACCTCACTGGCTGACAAAACAGACTGAAATGCCTTTTCTAACGATGGGTCAGCCCTCTGCTCACTCCTCAGGTCACTGTGAGACACAGACAAAGGAAAATCAGGCAAACATGGGAAAGCAGTCTCCACCTCCCTTTCCTCCTCCTTCGACTCAGCCCGACTCATTGACCATGTAACCGCACATGCAGAAAACACTTCAGGGAAACACACAGAACTTTCAGGCTGTTCTGAACTCAAGGGAGAATTAGTGACAACTGGAGGCGGCGGCTCATGTGCCCAAACCCGACTGCCGGCCAAATCGTTACCCAGAATTATATCAATTCCTTCAACTGGTAACGCTGGTCTCACCCCAATAGGCACTTCCCCCTGCACCAAGCCACAATCTAAAGTCATCTTATGCACTGGGACAGGCAACAACCCCATCCCTCGCATAAGGATCCTATCCCCAGTGTCAGTCTTCTCTGAAAATGGCAAAACAGATTCCACAACATAAGAATTAACACTACCGATATCTCAAGATCTTAACAGGAACCTTAGTGTCACTCCCAGCCTGTGTTACAAACCCATCAGAAATGAAAGGCCCATAAGACACGCTAGAGTCCTCAACCACACCGAATTCAGCCTGCCCATCTTGACACCGTCCAACATCCACAGAATCAGGAACACTTGCCGCCAGGGCAGCCGGCTTTACACGACCGCTTTCTGGGTGCTGCCTCCTACCCTTAAGCTTTGGGCAGTCTGACTTCCAGTGGCCTGGCTCCCGGCAGTAATTACACAAATTCTCACCTCTTCCAGGTGTTCCCCGGGCTCCCTTCTCCGAAGAACCCCCAGAGCGAACCGGCGATCCACCACCAGCATTCTTATGCCCCACAGGCTCCCGCACCGGGTCACTGGACCGGCTTTTATGAATGAGGACATACTCATCCGCCAGTTCCGCAGCAGTCTTAACCTTACGCTCCGTAAGATGTGTGGCAACACGACTGGGCAGAGAGTTCTTAAACTGCTCCAAGATGATCAACTCGCAAAAACTCTCAAAGTCATCAACATCAGAGGACATACACCAACGATTGAAATGGGTAGTCAGTTCCCTCGCAAACTCCATATGCGACTGGTGAACCCTTTTTTCCCACGTCCTAAAACGCTGGCGATAGGCTTCTGGGACTCATAGGCTTTTAACACAGCATCTTTGACTGACTTATAAGTAAGATTGTCATTACTTAAGGACGCATAAGCCTCCTGTGCCTTCCCAGACAATACACACTGCAACAGCAAAATTTGCTCAGAGTCTGACCAACCCCCTGCCTGTGCAATCCACTCAAACAGAGAAAAAAACATCTGGATGCTTCTCATTGAATTTTGACACAAGCCGCAAATTCCTCACAACATCAGGAGCCCCAGAGTGCGAAGATAAACCACCCTCTCCTTGTAAGACATCCCCAGCAAGCTTACCTTCTCTGACTAACCCCAACCTAGCAGTCTGTAGTGCTATCTTTGCCTGCTCTGTCTCATGCCGCAAGCGTTCAATTTCAACTTGCTTTTCTACCTCCAGCCTATGCCTTTCCGTCTCAGCCTTTTGCCTCTCCTTCTCATGTGATAACTGCAACAGAAACAGCTCTTTTTGCTGCTCGAAAGTCAAATTTCCTGCTGGAACTGAAAGTGGCTGCGCTGCTAGTGCCTGACCAAGTCCCTCTTTCTTTGCCTCCATCACCCCTTTCGCCACTAACTGCAGCTTAAGCGTAGCCTTCACACTGTCTTTACGTTTATCCCTAAGATCACTCAAACCAATTTCATACTCGTCTGCAATTTTCAACAGCTGACCCTTAGTGCAACGATCCAGAAAACCCTCACTTGGGGCAGAAATAAATTCCCCTATCCCTGCCATTCTACAGTAAACACTGTCTTAAGCTCAGCAAAACACAAAACAGAGCTACAGCCAGTGCTGCACAGGCCAACTGGTGCACAAAGACACAACCCGTGTCCCCCCAAGTTGATGTGGAACTCCCCTTCTAACTAAACTGCCTATACCAAACTAACCTAATCTCACTGAACCCTAGTCTTCATGTAGATTAGCGGTGGGATCTTTAAACACTGAACCCAGTAGCCTGGTAAAGCCCCCAGTCTAGCCGGTTACTCACCAAACAGCTACGGAAGTGTCCGAGACAACTGCTCTGCCCGCACACCACACAAAAAAAACAAATCAACGAGCCGAAAAGGACCACGTTGCTATACCTATCAAGGGAAACTCCACAAAAACCACACTCAACACACCAGAGGACCCTGCCTCACTGCTGATAGCCCACACCTGCCCTTTCAATAAACACTCTGAACGCAGGACAAACCTCCAACTGAACCACAGCCAAACTAAAGAACAAAATTAACTTTCCTATTCAAGCAACTACACTTCTCTGATGACCTTCAGCCCCGCCCACTGCTACCTGCAAGGGAGAAGACCAGCCACAAGGCAGGAAGGCAAAGAGGGTCGTCACACACTGAACAATTCAATTCAATTAAATTTTTTTTATATAGCGTCTAATACAACAGATGTTGTCTCTAGACGCTTTCCAGAGACCCAGAACATGAACATAAACCCCCGAGAAATTATTACATAAACAATGGCAGGTAAAAACTCCCCTAGTGGGAGAAAAACCTTAAGCCAAACAGTGGCAAGAAAAACTCCCCTTTAGGAGGAAGAAACCTTGAGCAGGGCCAGGCTCATAAGGGGGGACCCTCCTGCCGAAGGCCAGACTGGGGGGTCGGGGACGTCAACAGCACACAGCAGACATCCACGCAGGCAGGTGGAAGCGAGTTGTTCTGCTCTTCGCAACTTTGTTAAGCGCTGCTTTATTTCAGCCTGCAGAACTTCAATTCCCTCTCTTTCCATCTCTGTAGGTGGCCGCCCAGTGGATCATGTTGGTGCCCCCTGCAGCATAAGCCTATAGCAGCATATCTACCGCGAAGCTATAGCCTATATATATATTTTTTTTTTATAAATCTTTTTATTGGTATTTTTTGGCAAAAATAAAATGGTACAAAACAAAAATCAAAATCAACCCTATCCAATATGCCACCTTTTAAACCCCAACCCACCCACAATTGCACGGCTGTACAAAATAATATATAGATGTGCCGAACAAAAAAAAAAAAAAAAAACCCCACAATACAGTAATACATTGTAGCCTGGCATGTGAACAGGGCTTCGAAGCTATATTTGAGACTAACTATTATAGTTTTGTTCTATAGCTGCAACTATGACTACTGACTCTAACACACTAGAGTTTACACTACCTAGAGATTTACCACATTTAACACCAGCTAGAGGTTTACTAAACACTAACTATAGGCTTTACTAAACAGAAAGGTTTTTAGTTTAGTTTTAAAGGTGGAGGTGGTGTTAGCCTCCTTAACCCAGATTGGAAGTTGGTTCCATAGTAATGGTGCCTGAACACAGATAATATCATTTTAAGAAGAGTTCATGAATACTGTATTTAATGTAATACCTTAAACTATTCCCAATCAATCCCTCAATTTTACTTATGAATCTTTTTTTTATTAACAACAAAGAGCTAGATCCATTTGAAATGTGCTTAACTCTGAAAGATGTGAAAATTAATCCAGAATTTCTGCTTCCTCATTCATTTCCTTTTCTTCACAGATTTTCCTGTAAAATAAAAAAAAGACTGATAAATAAACATTTTGGATTAATTCTACCTTGTGACAGATCAATTTAAGCAAGATATAGAAGATGAAGGTAAACATGTCTACTCAGTGTGATATAAACTCTGAACAGCCACATGAAGTATCAGAAGGACACGGACTGGTGTCATGAATCTCACCTGCAGTTTCTCCTTCCTCTCCTCTCTCCTCTGTAACTCCATCTCCGCCATGGTGTAGAAGTCTCTCTCAGCCCTGGAAATGAGCTGCTCCAGGTCTTCCTCTCCCTCCTCCCGCCCCGTCTCCTCTGATCTGCTCTGTTCTGAGCGACACCTCTCCTTCAAGCGCATCTCCCTCTGCCGGGCCTCCAGGATCTTCTCTCTTTTTGTCTCTCGTTCAAACATCTGCAGACCATTTAGAAACAGACATTTCTTCCATGTACAGCAACACCAAATTCATATACGTCAATGTGCCCAAACCTTTTCCATTAAAAAATAATTAAAAAATACCCCTCTCTCCCTCATTTAGAGTCTTTATGTTTCTTACACCAGCCAGCAGAGACTTCTCATTTTTCTGCAGTTGACATTCCAGAGCTGATCTCCAGCAGCGTGGTGTCTCCCTGCTGAGAGCCGCATCCCAACAGACGCCCGTTATCCTGAACACGGACGCTGTACAAAACGTTGTCGCACACCTGTGCGGAAAAACACGGATCAACTTCATCAACTGCTAAAACAACAGAGTAAATTCTGATTTGGGGTTTTAGGTTTACAGGTAAGATCAGATCACCTTGATACTTAGTTTGGGCTCATTCTGTTTGAATAGGATGTCCCATCCAGGACGCCATCCATCTTTGCAGTGAAGAAAACAGAGGGTCTAACTGGACTCCAGCAGGCGTCCATGAGGTACGACATTTGGTACCTGGAGCACAAAATTTCATCCCATAAAAACTTCCATCTGAACGGAAAGACCCAGAAAGATTAAAGGGGACCTATTATGAAAAACAGGTTTTTTCTTGCTTTAACATATATAAAGTGGTCTCCCCTCAGCCTGCCAACTCAGAGAAGGAGGAAAGCAACCAAATTCTGCAGTGTCTGTACAGCCGCCCGGATGAGCCGTCCAGTGTGATGTGGATCTACGAGCCAATAAGATTCTGCTCCCATCTGTTACGGTGTCACCTTCACTCATTCCAACTAACACTCACCCTCCACAAAAACCAGCCTGCCCCACCCCCACAGCTCGTGCACTGCGTGCTCTTCGCCGCAGGTGATGTGAGTTGTGGGTGGTTGAGGAAGGAGCTTCCAGCCAGGTCCAGCCCAGCTGCAGCCACTCTTCTCATCAGATCCCTCTGTCTATTTAAACCCCGGTTTTCCAGTCATTCATCGCCAGATCTTCCCTAAGAATGGCCTGGCAAGTATCCTGTCTGTGTTTGTCGCATACCTAGCTGCTCGTTTATATGTTGACACTCCTGAAGCTACCTTTTGTGATTTTTTGATAATTGCCTCCTTTTTGTTTGCTCCACAGTTTTTGCCCTCACCCCTGTGCTGCAGTCTGGCTTGACCCCTTACCCACCTACTCCACTCCTTCACCCTGCTGTCACCCCAGCCTTCCTTGGATCCAGCCCGCCAGGCCTCAACCCTTTTTCCCCCCCAAACAGCAATAAAGGCCCTCCCGGGCATTAAACCAAATCTCTGCCATCCTGTGTCGTGCACTTGAGCCCAACGCCTACAGAGACATAACACAAGATCTGGCCATGAAATTTGACTCAGCCCACTCAGGGAGCCAGATGCAAGCTCCGTCCCCTGGCCCCACACTCACGCCTCTCCAAACTCAGGAGAGGGTCCTTGCCGACCACTCCCACGCCCTCGCAGAGGCCTCTACAGCGGTCCGGGCTCTGAACACCCGCCTGGCGGTCCAGGAGGCTAACCAGGAGCGACGTGACGCCCAGGTCCAGCAAGGTCCGGCACAGGTTACTGCACTTGCAGCTGTCCCCCAACCCCCCGCCCCCCCTGCTGCTCAAGCTGCTCCCCAGCTCCAGCTGCTCCCCCAGCTGGCCAGCCCCGTGAACCCCGCCTTGCCAGTCCACCCCCCTTCGACGGAACCTTTGCCCATTTCCGAGGCTTCATGATGCAGTGTGAGTTGCTGTTTTCCCACCAATCAATCAATCAATCAATTACTTTATTTGTCCCCCAAGGGGGCGATTAGTTTCGCAACAAGAGAAGCACACAATGGGTAAATATACATAAAATATACATACTAAATATACATACTAAATTATAAAATATACAAAATATACATACTAAATTACAATAATAGTATAGACTTAAGCTTCCCCCACTACCTTTCCCATCCCACTACCTTTTCACCCACTACCTTTTCCTTCCTGCATTTAAAAGAACAATAGCGGAGGAACAAAGGAGTGTTTGTATCTGTTAGTCTTTGCAAAAGGGAGTCTAAGCAGTGTACCTGATGGTAGAAACTGAAACTGTTGATGTAAGGGATGTGAGCAATCAGACAATATGGAGTTTGCCTTCTTGATCAGCTGTTTGTTATAAAGTTCTTGTAATTTTTGTTGAGCCGACCCGATTATTTTGCTGCTTAGACTGACAACCTTATTGAGCAAGTTTCTGTCTTTGACTTTTAAGGATTGAAACCAACAAATGAAAGAAAAAGTGATGACAGATTCGATGAAAGAGCGATAAAACATAGACATCAGGGAAGAATCGACCTGGTATTTAGAAAGTTTTCGGAGACAGAAAACCCAGCCAGTTCTTCTCACCTGCATCCCGTGTCGCCTTCGTCACCAACCTCACCACCGGTGACGCCCTGGACTGGGCGCAGTCCATCCTCTCCACCCGCCCCGACTTGTTCAATGACTATGCTGCCTTCCTCACTGAGTTCAGAAGGGTTTTTGACCACCCCACTGCAGGACAGGATGTCGGGGTACGGCTAATGTCCCTCCACCAGACAGTTGCAGCCTACTCCATCGAGTTTCGCACCCTGGCTGCCAGCAGTGGGTGGAATGATGCAGGGCTGAAGTGTGCTTTCCGCCAGGGTCTGAGTGAGGCTATCAAGGACGAACTCGTCAGGGACAAGTCCACCACCCTTAATGAACTTGTGGCCACGGCCATCGATGTGGACAGGTGCATCCGGGAGCGCCGGAGAGAAAGAGGACGCCACCGGACAACCTCGCCTCCTGGATTTTGGCCCACGGTCCACACCCAGAGCTAATCCCCCTTCTGCAGCGGAGCCGAGCGCCACTCTTTCCCCTGGTGAAGAACCCATGCAACTAGGCCGGGCCCGTCTCACAGGGGCTGAGAAGGAACGGAGAAGGGCTCAGGGCTTGTGTCTCTACTGTGGGAGGAAGGGGCACCTCCGTGACACCTGCCCTGTACTGCCAAAAGAGTAGGCCCACCCGAGGGGGGATTCCGAGTGAGCCGTGTTACTCATTCCCCACCAACCACCAACCCAGCCAAGTTTAAAGTCACCCTCTCGTGGCCTGGCAGAACTCTCCCTCTGGAGGCCATCATCGACTTGAGGGCAGATGACAACTCTCTGGACGCTCAACTGGCTGACTCAGCGGCAATTCCCCTTGTCACCCTGGAGTCCCCGCTCGCTGTGTCAGCACTGGATGGACACAATCTGGGACCCCTCACCCATCGCTCGAGCCCCCTCACCATGACCATGTCTGGGAACCATGTGGAGGAGGTTCGATTTTAAATCCTGAGGTCCCCCCAGTCCCCTCTCATCCTGGGTCGACCTTGGTTGGAACTCCACATTCCCCATGTCAGCTATGGTGAGGGACGCATCCTGAGCTGGAGCACGGCCTGTTACGCACGGTGTCTCCGTGCCGCACCAGTCCCATTGTCACCCCCCAAACCGCCTCCTGCTGCCCCTGATCTCTCCTTGGTGTCGGAAGTCTACCACGACCTCGGAGAGGCTTTCAGCAAGGAGCGAGCCCGCACCTTGCCTCCTCACCGGCCTTACGACTGTGCCATTGACCTCCGCCCTGGCAGCAAACTCCCGGTCAGTCGCCTCTACAACCTTGCTCCCCCTGAGAAAGCGGCCATGGACAATTACATCTCTGACTGCCTGGCCGAGGGACTCATCCGCCCTTCACACTCCCCGGTGGCAGCAGGGTTTTTCTTCGTGAAAAAGAAGGATGAGTCTCTCTGGCCTTGCATTGACTTCCGTGCGCTCAACGCCATCACCATCCGGAACACCTACCCTCTCCCCCTCATGAGTTCCAACTTCGAGCCCCTCCTCGGGGCCACCATCTTCACAAAGTTGGACCTCCGGAACGCCTACCACCTGGTCCGGATTCATGAGGGGGATGAGTGGAAAACGGCGTTCAAGACCCCCCGTGGCCTGGTCATGCCCTTTGGGCTCACCAACGCCCCCTCAGTGTTCCAGGCCCTAATGAACCATGTCCTTAGGGATATGTTGGACATCTTTGTGGTCCTCTACCTGGATGACATCCTGGTGTTCTCCAGGAATCCCGAGGAGCACGTCCAGCATGTTCAACTCGTCATCCAGCGCCTCCTGGGGAACCGCCTATTCATCAAGGCTGAGAAGTGCACCTTCCATGCCCCCTCTGTGGAGTTCCTGGGGCTCATCGTGGAGGGTGGGCAGACTCGGCCTGACCCTAGAAAGATCCAGGCCATCGTCGAGTGGAGCCAACCCACCACCCGGAAACAGCTGCAGTCCTTCCTCGGCTTCGCTAACTTTTACCGGCGATTCATTCAGGACTACAGTCGGGTGGCTGCCCCACTCACTGCCCTCACCTCCTCTCTGCGCCCCTTCCACTGGACATCTGCAGCCAGTGCTGCTTTCGCTGAGTTGAAGAGGCGCTTCACCTCGGCACCAGTCCTGGTCAACCCGGATCCTTCCAAGCCCTTCATCGAGGTGGATGCCTCGGACACAGGCGTTGGCGGCGTCCTGTCACAGCGGTCGGCAGACGAGAGGATGCACCCCTGTGCCGCCTTCTCCCGCCGCTATACCCCAGCTGAGGCCAACTATGACATCGGTAACCGGGAGCTGCTGGCTGTCGTGGAGGCATTCCAGGAGTGGCGTCATTGGCTGGAAGGCGCCCAGCATCCCGTCACCGTCTGGTCAGACCACAAGAACCTGACGTACATCAGGTCGGCCAGGCGGCTGAACTCGCGGCAGGCACGCTGGGCCCTGTTCCTCGGGCGATTTGACTTCTCCATCACGTTTCGCCCGGGGGCCCAGAACACCAAGGCTGACTCCCTGTCGTGGCTTCATGCGGCAGGGGAGGAAGTGACCACTCCCGACACCATCCTTCCTTCCTCCCGGGTCATCGGCATGGTCACCATGGACCTCGAGACAGTGGTAAGAAGGGCCCAGCTTACCCAGCCCGACCCCCGGACGGGTCCACAGGGCCGTCTCTTCATCCCAGATTCCGTAAGGACCCAGGTGATGCAATGGGGTCACGCCAGCCGCTTTGCCTGCCACCCTGGTATCCGACGTACCCTGTCCTTCCTACGTCGGCGATTTTGGTGGTCCACCATGGCCAAGGACGTCAGGGAGTTTGTTTCTGCCTGTCCCACCTGCGCTCGCAGCAAGGCATCCCACCGACCACCGTCTGGCCTGCTGCAGCCTCTCCCTGTGCCCAGCCGACCGTGGTCCCACGTCTCCGTGGATTTTGTTACTGGTCTCCCTCCCGCCCAGGGCAACACTGTCATCCTCACCATTGTGAACCGGTTTTCTAGGTCCGTGCGGTTGGTGGCCCTGGCAAAGCTACCGACGACTCAAGGTGTGGCAGGCCTTCTGCTCAGGGATTGGGGCCACTGTCAGCCTCTCCTCTGGGTACCATCCTCAGACCAATGGGCAGGCTGAGAGGGCCAACCAGAGCCTTGAATCGGCACTCCGTTGCATGTCCTCTCTTCACCCGTCATCCTGGAGCAAGGACTTACCCTGGGTTGAGTACTCCCTGAACACCATGGTCAATGACTCCACCGGTCGCTCACCCTTTGAGTGCTCCCTGGGTTACCAGCCTCCCCTAAGCCAGCTCAGGAGACTGAGGCATCGGTACCATCGGTGCAGGCTCACCTCCATCGTTGTCATAGGGTCTGGACCTCTGTGCGCACTGCCTTGCTCCGGGCCACCGCCCGAGCCACCAGGAGTGCCAACCGACGCCGGTCTCCAGCCCCAGAGTACCAGACCGGCCAGCAGGTCTGGCTATCCACAGCTGATCTCCCTCTCAACGTCTCCTCCCGGAAGCTGGCATCAAGATTCATCGGCCCTACACCATTGACCGGGTCATCAACCCCGCTGCCGTCCGGCTGGTCCTCCCTCAGTCCCTCCGACGTGTCCACCCGGTGTTCCACGTCTCCCGGTTAAAGCCCTTTGTCACCCCCAGCCCCCCCACCGCCTCCTCCCCAGTTGGTGGATGGCCACCCCCAGTGGGCAGTGAGGAGGCTTCTGAAGGCCCGTCGCTGTGGCCGGGGTTTCCAGTACCTGGTCGACAGGGGTATGGACCGGAGGAGCGGAGCTGGATTCCCCGGTCCCAGATCATGTCTCCCGTTCTCCTCCGGGAGTTCTTCCAGGCCCACCCGGACGCCCCCGGCAGGTCGCCAGGAGTCTCCCGCTCGAGGGGGGGGTCCTGTTACGGTGTCACCTCCACTCATTCCACCTAACACTCACCCTCCACAACAACCAGCCTGCCCCACCCCCACAGCTCGTGCACTGCGTGCTCTTCGCCACAGGTGATGTGAGTTGTGGGTGATTGGGGAAGGAGCTTCCAGCCAGGTCCAGCCCAGCTGCAGCCACTCTTCTCATCAGATCCCTCCGTCTATTTAAACCCCGGTTTTCCAGTCATTCATCGCCAGATCTTCCCTAAGAATGGCCTGGCAAGTATCCTGTCTGTGTTTGTCGCATACCTAGCTGCTCGTTTATATGTTGACACTCCTGAAGCTACCTTTTGTGATTCTTTTTGTTTGCTCCACAGTTTTTGCCCTCACCGTTGTGCTGTGGTCTGGCTTGACCCCTTACCCACCTACTCCACTCCTTCACCCTGCTGTCACCCCAGCCTTCCTTGGATCCAGCCTGCCAGGCCTCAACCCTTTTTCCCCCCCAAACAGCAATAAAGGCCCTCCCGAGCATTAAACCAAATCTCTGCCATCCTGTGTCGTGCACTTGAGCCCAACGCCTACAGAGACATAACACCATCGTTACGTTAACGACGGGAGCGATGCGTGAAACCACACCCACAACTAACTCCGCCGGCCGGAGCTTCTAGTAGTGTCTGAATCAGGGTTATAGATTAGCTTCCCACCACCTGCCAAATGTTGGTTACTTTCTGTAGTCCTGGATCAGATTACTTAACCTACCAGGCAATGGGGCAGGTACATAAAGTAAATAATTAAATTCTAGGCATTTTACAATGAAGATTGCATCCTGAGTCTGTTTGTTTCACCTGGATAGTTTACGTGAGGCACAATAGGTTGCTAAGGGGTTACCATGACAATAAGGGGACACACCATAGCTTCTATTGCCCATTGGACTGGAAGAAAATCAAAAGGGCCCTTTTGTCTATCCAAAATTGGAAGCAACAAAAGACCAAGCAACGGATACTTGTTGAGAAAATTCTCCAGAGGAATGGTTCAATCCGTGTATCATTCGTTCATTCCATTTTCAATTGGCAATCAAAAACCAAAACATGAAAAAGTGACTGGTTATTTTGTTTTTGGTTTTTTATTATAACACAAAAAACGGAAAAACGTCTGGTTTTTCATATTTCAATTTTTGGCACAGATCAAAAATACGAAAAAGAAAAAAGGGCCACAGGACTGAATTTCATTTTAATATTTAATTGGTCGAGTTTACGTGACCCGGAAATGTCCTACATCCATGGTACATGCGGCAGTTCGGGTGCGGCAGTTCGGGTAACCATGGCTACCATGGCGGTGCTGGAACAACAGATTAAGGATTATTTTTTAAAGATTGATTAAGGACTTGTTCCACAGCGGTTTGACGCACAAACACATTTCCTGCACGTTGCAGCAGATAGGTCTCCTGCAAGGCTCAGAAATGAGCGTCAGAGATTCTGTGCTTGGCATGATCTGAGGAGAAAAAGACGTATATCAGACGCAGAGCTGGAGAGCGCTTTGATTCAATCTATTTATGAGTTAAGTTTTTATTCAGATGTCCACAGTATATTGCAAATATTATATATTATATAGCAAACACTAACAGTAAATGTGTAATCCCGTGACAGACGGGACCATCATATGGCCGAAAGAAGAGAAGAGAAGTGTTCAGAACAGCACACAGAGCGCACACTAAAGGCTGATTTATGGTTCCGCGTTACACTAACGCAGAGCCTACGGCGTAGGGTACACGGCGACGTGCACTGTACGGGGCGCGTCGCCGCGTACCTTTGCTATATAATATATAATTAAAACCCGTGCTTATTAATCACAAAACACAGGTTAAACATCATGACCAAATCCGCTCCGACCCGGTGTGTCAGTGATCAGCGCAGACAGACTGCAGCTTCGCCTGAATTATGGTTCTGCGTTAAATCGACGGCGTAGGGTCGCAGTACGGTGTGCGTCGCCGCGTACCCTACGCCGTCGGTTCTGCGTTGGTGTGACGCGGAACCATAAATCATCCACTGGGAGCAAGGGCTTGCTGGGTTGATGTTGATCCGCGGACCAAACTTGTTAAGGAGCATCAAACTCACTCTTATCCCAAAGTGTGATCTATGGTGAAATAGGAAAATTAAGATGTGCAACTCTTCTAAAGTGAGACATGCATTTAATTGACTTCATGGCGCCAGCCTTGGCGTTTATTATTACGCAAATGTGGAATGTTTGGGTCCGTCTAATTTCGTCAAATTAAATTTGGAGATTCACCGTTCACATTTTTATGTGTATGCGTTGTATGAGAGAGAGATGGAGAGGGCGAGGGAGGGAGGGAGAGACGTGGCCTGTACGTCGTTGTTTTTTGTTTTTTTGCAGTTTGGGTGCACAATACACTTGTGTGTGTGTGTGTGTATTAAAAAGAGATTTTCAAGTATGTTGTGTAATTGAAACTGGTTTGCTGTGATCGTTGATGGCAAACTCATATTAAGCATTTACATCATATTGCGTTCTTGAACGGCAGTTTGTGCCCCCCCGCTGGTTATTATGTGCCCCCCAATTAGATCTGTTCTGCCGCCGACTCTGACACTGGCCCATATCATTTCCTGTTATAGACTAAACTCAGACCCCCAGCACACAAAGGAAAGTTGATGTGGCCCCTATTGAAAAAAGTTTGGGGACCCCTGACCCAGTGGCGCCAGCAGAAAAAAAAATCTGATGGTGGCTAGTGGGTGGCAAGGCAAATTCTTAGGGTGACACACCCAACCAAAAAATAAATAAATAAATAAATAAATAAATATATATATATATATATGTATATATATATATATATATACATATATATATACATATACATATATATATATATATATATATATATATATATATATATATATATATATATATATATATATATATATATATATACTTTACTTTTGTATATTTTATATTTATATATTTTAACAGTATTTTATTATCACTTTACTTATATTCACTGCCAGCCCGTTTCAGAGTCCGTTTTCCGATCTACCGAAGCCAAAATAATATCGTATTTCACGACTATGTGAACACCGAAGCCCCCCTGAATAAAGGGGAGAGTCTCTTCTGTCCTCAGAAAAAGGAATTTTGTTCATACCGTTTGCCGTTCGTTCGTAATCTGCAGTAGAATGCGGCAGCCATCTCCTCTCTCACTCGCAGATGCCCCTCGGGGAGGGGCAAATGGAGGGGCTTCATAGAGAGTGGCAATGCTGCCCTCTGGTGGATCCGGACACAAACTACAATGTCCAAAACTCTAATAGCCTATTCATTGTGGTGCTCTGTCTAGCGGCCCCAGTACCACATATTAGACAAATATTAGACACAAATGACGTCTATAAACGTCAATGGCAGTGAATGAGTTAACTTGTATATTTATGTTATTCAACTATTCATGACAATACAATGGCCAACACAAATTTGACATTTGACAGACTACTGTTGTTTCTTGAAGACCAACCCGCATCAGGGTATGGAGGGCACCTTATATCACCATTAGATGGCATCGTTACGCTAATAAGGCCAGTGACATGTATAACGTTTTCTTTTACAGTCTGTGAATAAGGCACAGTGATGTACTGCTCTACAAAGCAAAAAGGCAGTAACTGTGCAGGGCTCCAAACAGAATAAATTGACTTATTTTGATTAATAATAAATATACTGTAATGAAATTATACCCACATTAATTTACTGACTTTTACATGATCAATGCACTTGAACACAACAACTGTTTTCAATACTCTTTTATTACAATGAATATATTTCACCAGGCTCAGAACCAATTCTGCACCTGCCACAAAATAAAATAAATAATTTAAAAAATAAAAAATATTTTCAGAACAAATTAAATAACATTACAACTGGAATTTTGTTACAAATCAGACATCTACAGGGGAGTATTCCCTGGCTGGCTGGCTAAATTAACCTACTGGAAGTGGTAAACCTACTAATAGATAGCCCTCAGGTGTCATTGTCTACTAAGCCAGTTTCTTAGAGTAGTATCCAGTTCAGATCAGGATTATTCTTCTGTTGCTGTGCCTTTTTGAAAAGACATCAACAAACTCATCCATATTAATTGCCCTTGACCTCCTAGATTCAATGCTGAGCAATCCCAAGTTACTCAGCCTTTCATCGGTCATTGAATTTCTCAGCACTGTCTTGATTAATTTTAAAACCGAAAAACTGCGCTCACATGCTGCTGTGCTTACAGGTAAAGCAATTGCAATCTTGCAGAGTTTGAACATTTCGGTGAAAACTTCTGCATATGGCTCAAGAAAAAATGTGAGCTCTAATAAATTTGATGGTATATCACCACCAGACTCTTTTTTCCTCTGCAATACTCTTTTCAGTTGAGGAACTTTGTGATCCAGATCATCCACAATACACTTATATTGCAAGGCAAAAGGCAAAATAAGCCTTTTCTCGCAAAATGTGGGGCTGGCAGGATTCAAAGCACCTATCCCTTCCATAATCACACAGTTTTCTTTAGAGAATCTTTTATTAATTTCTGAGACAAGCGTGTCCAGAATCGGAAGAAATGAGCCCGTCCTAAAAGACTCCTTATTTATGTTTACCTGCCTCTGAGCAATTGGTAAGGATAAGTAATGCCCCTCTAGCCTAGAACTTGGCTTTACTTGACGCCCTGTTGTGCCAGCATTGACACTGCATTCATCAGCAAGAGTCAGGACATTGGCCCATATTTCATCAAAGGCGGGGCCTTCTCTGTAACTGTTCAGTGCATTAACAACTGAATCGACAAGGGTTACTGCTATTCCCAAATTCAATTGTGGTGACTGTAAAGCATCTGAAAGTGTCTTAATATCACCAAAAACACGAGTCAGTGTGAGGAGGAGGGCAATAAACCTTACATCAATTTGTGCAAGAAGACCTCTAGCATCAATGGACCTATCCCCATTTCTCTCCTCCGAGACTTGTTTCAATAGGCACATTATGGCAGGCAGCCTATCTTTAACAGCTTTGCAGGCATTGTATCTGCATGCCCACCGGGTTTCAATCAATCGCTGCAGCTCTCTTGGTGGTCCCTGATACATTTCCCTTTGAATTTCAATCCACTTTTGGTGGACATGAGAGCCAGACATAAACACATACAACTTTTGCATTAGTGAGAAGAAACAGTTGACCTCGTTGAGAGATTTAACTGTGTCAACTAACACCAAGTTCAAACAGTGTGCGTTGCAATGTACATAGAATGCCAATGGGGCCTGTTCTTTAATGCGTGCCTGCACTCCCGTGTTCTTACCACTCATAACTGAGGCCCCATCATATGCTTGCCCGACTAAGTTGTGTCTGTAGTCAAGCCCATACTTTTGCATTAGCTGGGTCATTTTTTGTGCAAGTGATCCAGCATCCAGGCGTTCTGCAGCTTCAAAGTCCAACAGAGCTGTTCTGCAGAATAAATGAGTGTTGCGTTCCTGCAGGCCACCGGGCAACGACGGGCAACAGAGACATAGTTGCATCGCAGATTATTTGTGCATTGATTGAATTAAATCCTTTCATGTCCACGTAACTGAATTCATTGTTTGATGGTGTTTTTATGGCGATGTGGGTGCAATCTAGCTCCAATTATGTTTGGGAATCCGGCGATGGCGTGAAATCCTCGTTTAATTTCGACTTGGTGATGTGTGTATGGAAACTGGGTGTAAATGATGGCAGGAGAAATTATTGCATCCAACACTGCCGGCATGATTTTGCTTAGTGTCGGCTGCGAAATGCCGCATACGTCAAAATGTTCCGGTGGCAAAAAATCCCAGGGTGGACAGGAGCTGGATGTGACTGGGATGGCTTGCGTTTTGTCTCTCGCTCCAACATAGGTTGTAAATCATGGCATAGATCCATCAGAATGTTTTTGGGGAAGCGGTACCTGCTGAGAAGCCGCTCCGTGCTCTCACAGATCAACAGATCAGCTCTTGGAAAACGCGCTCCCTCGGAGCGCACGGTCTCTAAATCCTCCTCCAGTGCAAGATAAGCCATGGTACTTGTATTTTCTTTTCAGCTCGTCCTGCCAAAGCTGTCTTTAGCTTGTCACACCAATTATTCAAAATGTCTGAATTACTAATGGATAATTTTTATTAATTGGAGGAAACGTTCAGTCAAAGTTCAGCGATCTCAAACTTCACATGTGAAGTTTGAGATCGCTGAACACTGTCACTCTTTAATGGGTTCTATTTGTAGTTTCACTGTTCTACCACTAGGTTTTGTGTGTACGCATGGTCAGAGCTGTGCGTATATTTACACGCGTTTCTGCGCACAGATACATGTTGATAAATACCATACTTTGCGTGGGAATGCTCGTACGCACGCTTTAAGCACAGATCTGTGCGTACGAACGGTTGATAAATGAGGCCCCAGGAAACTTTCCACTATAGACCCATTATAATAGTACCTGATGACAAAGGACATCTGCTCCTTCTTGCTAATGTCTTTAGTTTCATCAACCATAATGCTAAAGGACTCACTTTGAGTAACCTCATTAATGATAGAGTTACGCACAATTTCAGCTAAGCAGTCCAACATTTCGTTTTGAGTTGCATGACCCAGGTAAGTGGCATTCCTTTGGCTTGTCATTTTTCTTTCCACCAGTTTATCATGTTTGCCCAACAACTCCATTATACTTAGGAAATTGTGTGTCTCATCATGACCCCTCAGAGCAATATTTTGAGTTGCAGTTAGAAGTAGGGCCTCACCTATAGCTTTCACATATTCACGGTTTCTCTTTGATTAATTTTTCATTCCCTGTGCTCAGGGAAGTACATATGCTCTTTGGCATTTTCTCATAGTCTTTCCAGGCCATCATGGCATTTCTATGGGACTCTGACTTTGCATGTGCAGCAAATCCTCCATCGGAGTAAGAAGCTTTTTTCCAGTGCTTAAATCCTGTAAATGCAGAATCTCTTGCAGAGGGAAGACCGAAATGCCGACAGGCGTAACAAAAGGCAGCATCTTTACTTTGGGAATACTCCAGCCATTTATGGCCAGAGTACCACTCTTTCATGAAGCTCCTTCTCTGGCTGCCTAGAAGGGTCCGAGGGAAGACTTTCAGTTGTGGCTGCTTGGGTCCTTCTGCTCTTGACTGGGATATGTCTAGAATAAACAACATGAGAGAGGAAATTACTATTATTTATTTAAAGAAAATAGAAGAAGAATATTCTTTACACGGGAAGAGTAGACACCAGTTTACCTTTGAAAACATTAAGTCGTCGGCCTCCGTCAGTCGTTTATTGACTATGGATGCCTGCCAGTGCACTTCCTTGACCGTTTGTGGCTGTGTAGGCCTATTCGTGAAGCACAGATCCGTCCACACAGATCACACTTGTATTCTTCACTTTGACTTGGAGCGTGACGGCGTTGGCGCTTTGACGCTTGTTTCTGTGCAAGTCTGGCGTCATCCGCTACCATAGCCTCTTTCAATGTGTCTCTCCATGCCTCACGATTTGCTGCCAGCCTCTGCCATTCACTGTGGTTCGGTACTACAATCAGATCTTTCTTGCAGACATCTTTATACCGGAGATTTCAATTCAATTCAATTCAATTTTATTTATATAGCGTCTAATACAACAGAGTTGTCTCTAGACGCTTTACAGAGACCCATACCCAGAACATGACCCCCGAGCAGTTATTACATAAACAATGGCAGGTAAAAACTCCCCTAGTGGGAGAAAAACCTTAAGCCAAACAGTGGCAAGGAAAAACTCCCCTTTAGGAGGGAAGAAACCTTGAGCAGGACCAGGCTCATAAGGGGGGACCCTCCTGCCGAGGGCCAGACTGGTGGGTCAGGGACGGCAACAGCACAGCAGGCAGGTGGAAGCAGCAACGGGATGACCGGGGGTGGGGACCGCAGGCCAGCACGCAGCTCCCGAAGCTCCGGCCCAATCAGCAAGTCCCAGGTTGGGGTGCAGGGTCAGGAAAAGACTTGTGCTCCGTAATGCAAGCTACAGCCACCCACGACCACCTGCAGGACAAAAGAGAGAAAAGGGAGGAGAAGGGGGGGCCAGCAACGGGATGACCAGGGGTGGGGACCGCAGGCCAGCACGCAGCTCCCGAAGCTCCGGCCCAATCAGCAAGTCCCAGGTTGGGGTGCAGGGTCGGGGAAAGACTTGTGCTCCGTAATGCAAGCTACAAGCCACCCACGACCACCTGCAGGTTCCGGTGTCCGGCAAAGGATGCTGCAACATGGACAAAAGAGAGAAAAGGGAGGAGAAGGGGGGGCCAGCACAAGAAACTACAGGAGCGACTCTGACACACTAAAGTTTACACTACCTAGAGATTTACCAACACCAGCTAGAGGTTTACTAAACACTAACTATAGGCTTTACTAAACAGAAATGTTTTAAGTTTAGTTTTAAAGGTGGAGGTGGTGTCAGCCTCCTTAACCCAGATTGGAAGTTGGTTCCAGAGTAGTGGTGCCTGATAGCAGAACGCCCGCCCTCCAAATCTACATTTAGATACTCTAGGAACTACGAGTAAACCTGCACTCTGAGAACGGAGAGCTCTGACAGGAACATAAGGCACTATCAGGTCTTGCAAATAATGCGGAGCTAAGCCGTTTTGGGCTTTATACGCAAGTAATAAAATTTTAAATTGGATTCTGAATTTTACGGGTAACCAATGGAGCGACGCTAACACTGGAGAGACGTGGTCTCTCCTGCTGATTCCTGTCAGCACTCGTGCTGCTGCATTCTGGATCAGCTGGAGCCTATTCAGCAAATTACTTGGACATCCTGCTAACAACACATTACAGTAATCTAGTCTAGAAGATACAAACGCATGAACTAGTTTTTCTGCATCACTCTGCGAGAGGATTTTCCTAATCTTTGCAATATTACGGAGATGGAAAAAGGCTATTTTACAAACCTGATTGACATATGGTTTAAACGACAAATCCTGATCGAAAATAACACCAAGGTTTCTCACAGTTGCACTGGAAGCCATCGCAACACCATCTAATCCCTTCCTAAGATGCTCTGGACCAAGAATGATAACCTCTGTTTTATCTGAATTTAGAAGCAAGAAATTTCTGGACATCCAGTCCTTGATGTCCCTAAGACATGCCTGAAGTTTAACTAACGGTTCTGTTTCATCCGGCTTCATAGACAAGTAGAGCTGCGTATCATCAGCATAACAATGAAAGTGTATGCCGTGATTCTGGATTATACTTCCCAACGGCTGCATGTATAAACTGAACAAGATTGGCCCTAGCACTGAACCCTGCGGAACACCATAACAGACCCTTGACTGTTCTGAAGAAACCTCATGTACATGAACAAACTGGAACCTGTCAGATAGATATGATTTAAACCAACATAGAGCTGTCCCTTTAATCCCAACAACATGCTCTAACCTGTGCAGTAAAATGCCATGATCTATAGTGTCAAAAGCAGCACTGAGGTCCAGTAGAACCAGTATGGAAACTAATCCCTTATCTGAGGCCATAAGGAGGTCATTCGTGACTCGAACCAGTGCTGTCTCTGTGCTATGATGCATTCTGAACCCTGACTGAAAGACTTCAAACAGATCATTTCTATACAAATAGTCACATAACTGGCTTGAAACTGCCTTTTCCAGAATTTTAGATACAAATGGAAGGTCTGAAATTGGCCTATAATTAGCTAAGGTGTCTGGGTCAAGAGAAGGTTTTTTAAGTAAAGGTTAAATTACTGCGACTTTGAAAACCTGTGGTACATATCCTAAACTTAGGGATAGGTTAATTTGGTCCAGGATTGTCGTACCAATAAGAGAAAAAATATGTTTGAATAGTCGAGTCGGGATGGGGTCTAACATACATGTGGTTGGCTTAGCTCTATTAACGAGTGAAGTCAGCTCAGGGAGGTCTATAGGATCAAAATAGTCTAAAGACAAGTCAGAGCCTAGGGAAGTCGCTAAAGCTGAAGAAACACCTACAACCGGCTGGTTGATTTCTTCTCTAATTATTGTGATTTTACTGTTAAAGAAGCTCATAAAGTCTTCACTACTGAGAGCTGCAGGAATGCACGGCTCAACAGAGTTGTGACTCTTTGTCAGCCTGGCTACAGTGCTGAACAGAAAACGTGGGTTACTTTTATTATCCTCTATCAACGTTGAATAATAAGCTGTTCTGGCTTTGCGAATGGCTTTTTTATATACTATTAAAATATCTTTCCATTCACGATAAGAGTCTACAGACCTACAAGAGTACCACTTCCTTTCCATTTTACGCACGTTTTGTTTCAACATGCGGATATCTGAATTATACCAGGGAGTTAAGCTCCTGTGGCTAGAAACCCTCCTTTTCAAAGGAGCAACTTCATCTAAAGCTGAATGCAACAAATCAGCAGTGTTACTAGCAAGGAAATCAACATCTGCAGAGGTAGAACCCAGGTCACTGGCCTCGACTACATCACTATTTCGCACTGTCGTAAGATAAGCAATGGCCTCCCTAAATTTAACAATAACTTCATCAGACAAACATCTGCTAAAATAATACCTCCTATTTTGCACTTCAACATCAACAAAATTAAATTCAAACGTTATTAAGTAATGGTCGGATAAAAGGGAGTTTACAGGTGACACCAACAGACCATCAGTTTCAACACCGTAGGTGAGAACGAGATCGAGAGTATGATTAAAACAGTGCGTCGGTTTATTCACTTTTTGTGAGATACCCATTGATTCTAGAAGAGAATCGAAGGCTAATTTAAGATTATCGCTTTCAACATCCATATGAATATTAAAATCACCCACTATGATGAATTTATCTGTGCTGATCAATAATCCAGAAAGGAAATCTGAAAATTCAGACAAAAACTCTAGATACGCACCAGCAGGGGGCCGGTACACTACCACTAACACAACTGGCTTTTCTGATTTCCAGCTCGGAAATTTCAGACCAAGCATGAGGCTTTCAAATGTATTATAATTGCACTTAGGTTCAATTTTTGTTTGGAGACTGGAGTTATAAATTGCTGCGACTCCTCCGCCTCGGCCCGTGCTTCTAGGAATGTGATGATTAAAGTAGCCGGGCGGAGTTGATTCATTCAAACTAACATACTCTTCCTCCTGTAACCATGTTTCTGTTAAGCAGAAAATATCACTCCTGCTCTCTGTAATTATATCATTTACTAACAGAGACTTAGAGCTTAATGATCGTATATTTAGTAATCCGCATCTAATTTTTCGGTCTGTAGTTGGTACCAAATGTACATTGGTTTTAATTTTTACAAGGTTATTTTGGTTAATGCCTCCAAAACGCTGCACCTGGTGAACTTTTGGAGGGCGGGGAACTGCAACCACTTCTATTTTGCTAGGCACCTGGCCAGAGTCGCCAATATCATGTAATCCTACAGTTTTAGAGTCGCTAATTACATAATGCAATCTTACAGTTTGATTGGCAGGCGTTGGTCCTCGAGAAGCAGCAGAGAAGTGTGTTAAACTACAGCTCTGCATCCTGGCCTGGACCCTGCATTGTCAGGGGGAGTGTCTAATAACATTGGCCAGATTTCTAGACATAAGAGCTGCAACATCCCGGGTGGGATGAATGCCGTCCCTTCTAATCAGACCGGGCTTTCCCCAGAATGTCTCCCAGTTGTCAATAAAGTCCACGTCGTTTTCTGAACACCACTGAGACAACCAGCGGCGGAGCGAGAGCATGCGACTAAACATGTCATCGCTGGTCAGATTGGGGAGGGGGCCAGAAAAACCTACGGAGTCCGACATGGTTTTGGCGTAGTTACACACCGAGACAATATTCATTCTGGTTACTTCCGACTGGCGAAGACGGGAGTCATTAGCTCCGACATTGATGATAACTTTACCATATTTACGATTACCCTTTGCCAGTAGCTTCAAATTTGCTTCTATGTCGCCCGCTCTGGCCCCCGGGATACACCTAACTATGGTCTCTGGAGTCGGCCTCACATGTCTCACAATAGAGTCTCCAATTACCAGGGTCGGTTTCTCAACAGATGTGTCGCTGAGTGGGGAAAAACGGTTAGACACATGAAGCGGGTGGTGGTGTTCCGTGAGCCCTTTAAGACTACCCTTCCTCCGAACCGTCACCCAGCTGCCCTGCCTGGCCGGCTGCCGGGGAGCTGCAGGGGAGCGGCTACGCTCAGCTGCTACGGGCCGGTCCGCAGAGGATTCTATCGGACTATGGTCCAGTTGGCCGAACCGGACCTCTAACTGACTGAGCCTCGCCTCCAGCCCTGCAAATAAGCTACACTTTAAGCACTTACCGTCTTCACTAAAGGAGGCAGAGGAATAACTAAACATTTCACACACTGAGCAGGAAAGAGGTGAAGCGGTGGGAGCCGGAGAGGCCATGCTAAGATGCTAACGGAGGCTAACGGACAGAAAATGTATCGGTGATTGGTGACAGTGAAAGTTACGGAAGAGAAAATGAGCGAGTGTTGAAATAAAGACAGTAATGTACCAGATATAGTGCTATTTTACCAGAAAACAGTCTAAGTTTTAGATAAAAAGTCGGGAGAGATCTGAGCCTGCAAACGCCGTGCAGCAGCACAGACCGCAAACACCAGGAAGTGACGCGATGCGTGACGCAATACGTTACCCAATCAGCAAGCAGCAAGCAGCAAGCCAGCCCTCAGATTTGGCCTTCCCAGCCTCCGCTTTCCGTTTTTCAGCTCACCAAAGAGTACATCCTTTGGGATACGGCCATCCGCCATACGTGAGACATGTATAACCACTGTAGTCGCCGTTGCTTCAGTAACGCATTCATGCTTGGTAAGCCAGCATGTGAGAGTACCTCCGCATTTGTTACGTGTTGCTGCCAGGTAATGTCGAGTATTCGTCGCAGGCTTCGCATGTAGAATCTAGCCAGTCTCTGTTCTTGGTGGGCGTATGTGGTCCAAGCCTCGCTGCCATAGAGCAGAGTGCTGATAACGCAGGCATTGAACACAGACATTTTTGTTGCTGTAGTCAGCTTGCTGTTTTCCCAGACACGGGTCTTGAGACGTGCAATGGTCGATGAGGCTTTCCCAATGTGTTTGTTGATGTCGGTATCGAGTTTGAGATTGTCACTGATGGTGGATCCGAGGTATTGGAAGTCGTGAACAACATCAATCGCGTTTCCATTGATGAGTATTGATGGTGGCTCCACTAGGTTTTGGCCAAGAACGTTGGTCTTCTTGATGCTGATTGTCAGGCCAAACTCATCACAGGCTGCCGAAAAGCGATCCATCAGTGCTTGTAGCCCTTGCTCTGAGTGGGAGACGACGGCAGCATCATCCGCAAACAGCAACTCGCGAATCAGCACCTCGCGTACTTTAGATGTGGCTTTTTAGCCTGCTCAGGTTGAACAGGTTGCCATCAGATCGCGTTCTCATGTATATTCCTTCCGTTGAGTCGCCGAACGCATGCTTCAGAAGTATAGCAAAGAAGATTCCAAACAAAGTTGGTGCAAGGACGCAGCCCTGTTTTACGCCACTCCGCATAAGGAACGAGTCAGAGATATCACCTTCGTACTGCACCATACCCCGCATATCTGCATGAAACGACTCTATTATGCTGAGAAGTTTCGGCGGGCAGCCGATGCGTTTCAATATCTTGAATAATCCATTTCTGCTGACAAGGTCAAATGCCTTCGTAAGATCGATGAAGGCTACATATAGCGGCATGTTTTGTTCTCTGCATTTTTCCTGCATCTGTCGAAGTGAAAAAATCATGTCAGTCGTTGACCTTCCAGCGCGGAAACCACATTGAGACTCCGGGTACACCCGTTCCGCGAGTTTCTGTAGTCTTTTAAGCACGACACGCGCAAATGCTTTGCCAACCACACTGAGCAATGAAATTCCTCTGTAATTATTGCAATCACCTCTTTCACCCTTGTCTTTATACAATGTTACTATGACTGCGTCGCGCATTTCTTGAGGTACTGTACCATCATACCAACAGCAGAGGAGGATTCTGTGTAAGGATGGTAGCAGGGATTCCTTGCAGTACTTCAGTAGGTCAGAGGGTATTCCGTCTGCACCCGGAGCCTTTCCAGCTGTCATGTCAATGACAAGGTAAGATAACAAAATAACAAAATAACATACTCATTGTTACATTACTACTAGCATCAGTTGTAAGCTTTTGTGAAGAATTCCATATTCAATAGGTATTTCTAATGTCTAAGAATTCCATCTAAGTGAACAGGAGACAGCATTTCCCTCATAGTCAAAGCCATGGTTTGTGGATTTTGCCTACACATATTTACATCTGGTTCAAGCATATAAATCAACATGACCTATTAGAAGGAAGAAACATCCAACCCATTTTTTGTAACATTTCATAATGGCTAATTTAACACTTAATGCACAACAGCAAGATCAATGGATTTCTACTACTGATGTCTTCATCATCCAATTCAGTAGCTGAATATTAACTGCAGGCCCAGGAATTTTTGATTCATCTTCTGCACCATCAGGCCCAGGAATTGTTGATACATCGTCTGTACCTTCTGTCCTTGTTCTTCTCACCCTGGACTCATCCTCACTGCATCCTGGTACTTCTTCCACATCGGGGTTCTGCTTCTCAACATTCTCACTTTTCTTCTCATTAGTTCCACTCTTGCCAAAAAAATGTGATATGTTGTGTTTTCTTTTCATCTTCTAACCTCTGTAGACTGAAAGCAATTCAGCAAAGTGGTTAGTTAGCTAAGCTAACTTTTCCGCTTAGCATGCTAACTTCATAGAGCAAGCAAAAGTCTCACTCATTCAGTATGCACATGTATAAAGTATATCCACGTATTTCCAGTCTAATAAATATACTACACAAACACTGCAAACTCTGTATAACATACATACCCACAAAATTCCTTTTTAGAATCCGATCCCCCACGCGGGACAATGTCCCCCACGCCCCGGACCCCCCGCCCCTTCGCCTATGTGCGTATGAATCGTGTAGGGGGGGGAAGGAGGGGGAGCGGAGGCCGAAGCCAGGAGGCAGGGCCAGCAGAGCTGGCCCTGGAAGGACGCCCACGTTCCCCCACCGGCCATCCAAGTTGATGGGGGCCGGCCCGCCGAGCTGGGCCAGGGCCCCACCGTACCTCCACGGGCACCCCCGGCGCTGGCGGAACCCCAGGCGGAGGGGAAAATGGCCCAACATCCCTCCATTCATACTGACGACATAAGACATAGACACCTGAGAATGACTCCACCCCCCGGCCAGGGGAGGCCCGACCCCCCCTTTTGTTTCCAATTCATTAGAATGTTTTTCTTTGCAATACATAAGGCAGTGAGAACCAGGTGTGTCCAGTTAGATTCCATTTGAATCTCTCCCAGGTGACCTAATATACATATCGTGGGGCACACTGGAATTCTGTAGTTGATCCATGTGGATAAATCCTCACAAATCTCCGTCCAGAATTTCTGTACCGGTGTACAAAACCATAAAGCATGCATATAATTATCAGGGGTGTTCTCTGTGCACTGTGAACAGATATTAGAGGTGACAAAGCCCTTCTGGAACATCCTTTGTCCTGTATAATGTATTTTATGAAGAACTTTGTACTGTATAAGTTGTAAGTTTCGGTTCTTAGTCATAGTGAAAGTATTTAAACATATTTGTGACCAAGGAATCTGGTCGGTGTTAAGAGAGAGATCCGCCTCCCATTTTGAAATCGAAAGAGAGACTGAGTTGTCTATTTTGGACACTAACCTGTAAAGTTTCGACAGCAACTTTAGAGTGCTTAGGTTCAATAATTCTATTATCCTGGCAGGAAGTTGTAGGTCTAATTGGTTAAATGTATATGTTTTATTTATTATGGCTTTAAGTTGTTGGTATTCTAAAAATATGTTACTGCTAATTCCATATTGAACAGTAAGTGTATAAAAAGGTACAAACTGTCCCCCTATGATTATATGTTGTAGATACTTTATTCCTTGGTCTCTCCATTGAGCAAATTTTACCATCTTTTTATCATTTTTCAGGATGTCTGGGTTGTTCCATATGGGTGTGCGGTCACATGGAAAAAGTGAGACTTTAGCTATTTTAAAGAATTCCCACCAGGCTGTCAGAGTTGAGCTGATATTAATGCTTTTGAAACATTTATGATGTTTAATGCTTTGACTGATGACTGGTAAATCTGAGATTTCCAGATCATTGCAAAACACTTGCTCTGAGTCCAGCCATTGACTATCTAAAGAATGATTTTTACACCATTTTAAAATATACTGTAATTTATTCACTAAGAAGTAATACTGGAAGTTAGGTAAATCTAAGCCTCCACATTCTTTGGATTTTTGTAATGTCTTCAAGCTAATACGTGGTGTTTTATTCTTCCACAGAAATTTTGACACATATGAGTCCAATGATTTAAACCAAGATGGAGGGGGTTTGGATGGTATCATTGAAAAAAAATAGTTTATTTTTGGTAAAACCATAATTTTGCAAATAGTGAAGGAGAAAGAGGACAACCCTGTCTAGTGCCTCTTTGCAAGTTAAAACTTGTAGAGATTTGATCATTTGTCCTTACACGTGCCTTGGAAGAGCTATATAATATTTTTATCCAGTCGATAAAAGATTCGCCAAATCCAAATTTATGTAAAGTTGCCAATAGAAACTTTCAGATTACCCGGTCGAATGCCTTTTCAGCGTCTAAAGATATAATAGTAGTTTCCTGTTTATTGATACTTGAATAATCTATAATATTGAGTAATCTCCGAGTGTTAGTAGTAGAATGTCTACCTTTAATGAAACCTGTTTGATCTGGATGTATAATAGAACGGGTAATTCTTTTCAGACGTTTGGTAAGAGCTTTGCTGATTATTTTAAGATCTACATTTATTAGTGATATTGGGCTCGATGGGAGCAAAGGATCCTTATCTGGTTTTTATAAAAGACTAATATTAGCAGAATTCATATTTAAGGGTAAGCTTTTATTCTCCTCAACATTTAGGATCATTTTATAAAATGTTGGTGCTAATATGGTCCAGAATTCCTTATAGAATTCGTCTGGAAAACCACCTGGGCCCAGAGCTTTATTATTAGGCATATGCTGAAGAGCTTCATGGAGTTCTCCCATTGAGAGTGGCAAATCTAAATTCGTAACCTGCTCCTGATGTAACTTCGGCAGATTAATTTTTCCAAGAAACTGATCGATGGATTGGTCGGATGGTTTGATTTGTGATGAATATAGTTTGTAGTAAAAGTCTCTAAAAACTGAGTTTATTAAACAGGGATCATGCGTAATCTTCCTTGATTGGTCCTTAATAGATGTTTTGGGATTTTTGAGACCATATTCCGTGACATTAAAAGGCTTTTGAGTGTTTCTTACAATTTCTCTAAGAGGGTCAGGAAAAAAACTCTTTTTGAAGCACTTCCTCCAGTTGCCATGACAATTCCTGTTTATCATGTCAAGACAACACTGATGAAAGCTTATTGATAGAATTGTGATCTGGCAAATTCCTTCAGTTATGTGCCAATAACAATTAGAAAACCTGGGGCCTCATCTATAAAGCTTGCTTGCGCAGAAAAAGCGCCTGAAAGTTGCGGAAGCCACCATCTCCGCAAAGCCTCGGATTTAAAAAGAAAAAACTAAACGAAAAATCTGCGGATCCCTACGGCAACCCTCACCCTCCCGTAAGAATTTACCTAAGACAGGGGGAACTGGCGACGCAGGCTGTGAGGAGGGGGAGCGGGTCCCGTCCCGTCTTCGCATCGAGAGTCTTGATGATCTGCAATCACAGAGTGAGCCTACCATTAGTTTTTAAACTGTAAAAAGTGGGGGGGACAAAAACATGATTTTGAAAAGACGGGGGGACATGTCCCCCCCTGTAGCGCCGGGGAACTCACGTTGTTTAGCGCAGAAACGGCGTTCTGCTACTCCCTCGCTTTTTTTTATCCACTATTTATATACTTTTTCTACTTGTACTGGGACCACCAGGTAATGTCGTTTTCCTGTCCTCAAACTCATCCTCAACATTTCGATCTCAGATCTCAGTGAAATTTTGTGGCACGGTGGCTGGATACTTCTCATTCATCCTGAAGCCAAACAGGCTGCAGGAAGCCACTGCACATGCTCAGTAGGCTCATTCATATGCAAAAACATACCATTTATGGTAAAAAGTGGGCGTGTAGAGGGCAGAATATGAGGTGGATTCAGCTGAGCAACCTTCCAGCTGGACTGTGATTTATAAAGCGAACATTGCTTGCAAGTGTGCGTGCACGCGGTTTTATAGATCCGGATATTTTTTTGCGCCCGGCATTTTCGGCTTTTGGGTGTACGTGCACTTTTAGTATGAATCCTACGCAGTCCATTTTAAATGAGGCCTCTGGTCCCTAAAGTTATTTTATTATTTTTTAATATATATATTTACTAAACTACTACAGCTTGGTCAACTTAAATTTGCTTTATGAATTAAGATTCGATTAGGCTGGGTGATTCTGGAGCCTGTCAGGAATACAGGGAAAAATCATTTTTCGGTCCAATCTTGACCAGTTATGAGCCAAAACAGTGATTAAAGTTGCTGTAGTGCCCCCTAGAGGTCAAAGGTATTCAGTGTCTATACAGCTTTTAGTTCTGCTGGTCAGAACCTTTTAGAAGAGAAGAGAAAATAATCATACTATAGCAAGTTTAAGGTTTAATTGGTGGCTCTTGGATGATTAATGATTTTTTATTTAAGAGCTAATGGACTTTTTTCTTGCTTGTAATACTCAAAATTTGAGCTGGTGCAACAGGAACCACTCAGTTTCTGTTGACATCAATTTTGGCTGAGATCAGCCATCGTTTACTGATACACGTCCTTCCACACAGTTATTGTAGTTAAGAAACAATGAAAAAATAATGCAGTTAACTAGATACTTACAAAAATAAAAATGCAAAACAAACTGAAACGAAATAGATTTGCAGGAAAAATGAACTTCATTTTCAGTTCGTACTGTTTTTTTATATGTTTTATCTTCATCTTTTTTCTAATTACTCAAGAGAAAGAATAGAGGAATGTTGTACAGTATGACATTGTTGATCGGCATCTTTCACCCTAGATGTTTTTGCTATCTGTAAGTCAATACTAAACTAAAACTACTGATGTGCATGTAAAACCAATTGAAACTAAACTGAACTAATCCAAAACATACACAAATATAAAGTATTTAAAAATTCTAAACTATTCCAACAATCTTGCAACATACCTTCTCTTAAACCTTTTTTCCAAGTTGGATGAATAAATGTCAGGATTTGGGACAACCACATAAAAATAATGTAAAATAAAAGCATTCGTAGACAGCTTAGTTTTTCCCTCTTTTTAATAATAAAGACCGTATTGGAGTTCCATAAAGAACAGAGACGTCCCTCGGTGAGAGACACAAGTATGACATTAACATTTCTCCTTGAAAAAAAAAAATCGGTGCTTGGAAAACATTTCATCAAGGTCGGGGGTTCTTCAGAATGCATTCAGATCAGGATGCATTCTGCTGGAGGTGCAAAAACAACAGGGTACATACATTCAACGTACTAAAGGATCTACGGGGTCAAATGCGGACTTGGTACCCATGCTTTGTCCAAAAAAAGTCAATATTCTGTTCCAGTCCAAAAGGAGACGGAGCAAAGTTTTCAGGTGGGCTGCATGTTCAGCTTGGTCAGTCCGTCTGCGTGAGCAACAAAAGGCTTCGTGTGGTTCTGAGTGCTCACGGCAGAGACCAGGGGAAACTGAAACCCAGATATGTTTAGAAAAAGAACAACAGTACATGGTAGGAATAGGCCTAAAGACCAACCTGTGAATGTGTTTATACAGAGAAACAGAACATATTCACACCTGTACAGAGGAGCAGGCCTGTGTCTGCTTTCACCAGAAGAAGGCACCTCCTTTTCCATCGCTCCTCACACACAGCTGACCTTAATGCACAGCTGGCGATGCAGACGTACAGTACAAACTCTGCCGGGGCCTCAGACTCCTGCTGGCCACTAGGGGGCAGTACGACTCAAAACAAGGGTCGAGAGTGGAAAAAGAAATGTGGATTTCTGGTCTTGAAGTGTGTGCTGACGGGTGATGACCAGCAAGGGTCCTGGCAGGAAGAGTTCTCTGGAAAGTTTAGGAGCTGCCGTGAGTTTTCTGGTCATCTTTGGCACACTCCTCTGGTGCCAGAACTGGTTTTCTGTATCAAACCCTTGGCAGACTTGAAGAAAATCAACACAAACTCATCTATCTACGTACAAAGATTTGTGCTCTTTGACAGGCAGGGCATCGGATGAAAATGTCGGTGCCCCTAAAACGGATCTCACGCACGCTCTCGCACGCTCTCGCACGCTCTCGCACGCTCTCGCACGCTCTCGCACGCACACGCTCTCGCACGCATGCACACGCTCTCGCACGCACGCACGCACGCTCTTGCACGCACGCTCTCGCACGCACGCACGCTCTCGCACGCACGCACGCACGCTCTCGCACGCACGCACGCACACTCTGACACACACACCCCCGCCTGCAAAAAGGGGGGAGAAACCAAATCACATGCACCACATTCAAATATATACACGCTTGCAAACATCAAGTTGTTTTTTTGTTTTGTTTTGTTTTGTTTAAAACATATAGCTACAAATTCTGACAGATAAGATAAAAAGCTGTAGTTTTTTTTTTAGTAAAACGAAGCATATTATTATGGTAACCTGTCAAGTAGTTTAACCAGTCAGTTTCACTTCATCAGGTTGTTGCAGTGACAGAAAGACCTGCTGCCACTCGTCCTGCTGCAGCCAGAAACACCGGCACCCCAAACCCCCTCACTGTGCACAAACATGATCAACACGTCCCCGTCTGCATGATCTAAAGTCACCACGTCAAAAAGGTGACATTTCAACTGCCGAGGGATTCAAAAGTGGAGAAAGGTTCCAGCACATTTGTCGTCTTCTGCTCAACACTGGGAGTATTGTGAGAAGTGTGTGGTCCTTCAAACGGCTCCAGAGCATCTCTGTCCACGTCACTTAGAGGTGAATGTCCACGTGGAGAGACTTGTTGATCCTGCACACGGAGCAGGAGGGACGGGGAGCGCTGGGACAACAACCCCCTTCACGTTTCTGCTGGATGTCGTCAACGTCCGCTAATCCTTCTACTATAAAGTGCTTGAGATAAAAACGCAAGAAAAATAAAAAACGAAGAAATGACAACTATCCAGGACTCAGTTTGTGTAACGGGGGCTGGGGTTCAGCGTGTCGGGGTTCAGCGTGTCCGGGTTCAGCGTGTCTCTGAGCTCCAGCGGGACACTCAGTGGCTACAAGCCTTTCGTCCATTTGTTTTCTTTCTTTTCCATCCATTTCAATTGTTGAGGTTTTTTTTAATCACAGGCAGGAGATTCCACGTTCATTTAAACCAATAAATAAAGCACAATGACAAATTAAACACAGAGTAAATAACCACTGAAGAAAATAAAAAAAAGATAAGCTTCTTCATACAGAGTTCAAGACTTTTTGAAGTCCACTTCACTGTTTCAGTCCTTTGACTCCTCCGTTTCTTCTGATAAAAACCAGCGACGCCCAGAATAAACGCTGATCTGACGATGATCCATCAGAACAGACATTAGTGCACATTAAAGTGCAAACTTTGAAGCCCCCGTCCAGTTTTCAGCGTTCCATCTCAAGAACATCTTTGGTTGTAGGTTTGTGCATCGTCACAGTTCAGTTCAGTTCACAATGCAGCCAGTGGAAGTGATGAGGAACACGGATGAAACCTGAAAATGAAAAGTGCTTGAACTGCTACAGGAAGGAAAGGGCTTGGTGAGAACGCTGGTCTGCAGTCTGAGGAGACGGGCCCCCGTGTGGTGCGTTCGGGTGCTCAGGGCCACCGTGTGGTGCGTTCGGGTGCTCAGGGCCCCCGTGTGGTGGGTTCGGGTGCTCAGCGCCCCGGGGTGGTGCGTTCAGGTGCTCAGGGCCGTCTACTCATACAGTGTGACGGTACAGTAACACAGAGCTGAGATCCTGCGGTCCACGCTGGCCTTATCTGCAACAACAACAAAGAGGACGGTTGTTAACACGACTCGTTAAAGGATTGGTGCAGTTTGGTCTATAGAGGGGAATGTGCACGACGTCACAGATGCAACTTCACAGCGGGTTAAACCACTGAGTGTCAGAAAGACTGAGTGACAGAAAGACTGAGTGTCAGAAAGACTGAGTGACAGAAAGACTGAGTGTCAGAAAGACTGAGTGTCAGAAAGACTGAGTGGCAGCGTAAACTTTCAGTTTGAGCAACTGGAAAACATCTAAAATGGGAAAGAGCTGTTGTGTGATCGACTGTACTCATAGATTTAGCAAGAAATCAGAGTTATCGTTTTACAGACTGCTGAAAAATAAGATTAAGAGAGATAAATGGATCGCTGCAATTCACAGAAACAACTGGATTCCAGACACCGAAACGTGGATTTGTGGTTCCCATTTTGTATCAGGTAATGTTGGATTTTTGGGTAGCTAACGTTAAACGGTCAAATCATAAAGTTCGGTGTCCTCATCACTTTAATTTCTACAACAAATCCTGCCTTGAAGTCGGACCAAGCGTCAAGACTTTTGTATCTTCAAGCTTTGCTTCGTGTATTTCCCCGGCGTAGAAATTAAGTACAAATAAATATCAGGAAACTGGATTGGTGGCCAAATATTAATGTCCATGGACCACTGGTTCTTGGTAACTGTACCAAATATTAATGTCCATGGACCACTGGTTCTTGGTAACTGTACCAAATATTCATGTCCATGGACCACTGGTTCTTGGTAACTGTACCAAATATTAATGTCCATGGACCACTGGTTCTTGGTAACTGTACCAAATATTAATGTCCATGGACCACTGGTTCTTGGTAACTGTACCAAATATTAATGTCCATGGACCACTGGTTCTTGGGGTAACTGTACCAAATATTAATGTCCATGGACCACTGGTTCTTGGTAACTGTACCAAATATTAATGTCCATGGACCACTGGTTCTTGGTAACTGTACCAAATATTCATGTCCATGGACCACTGGTTCTTGGTAACTGTACCAAATATTAATGTCCATGGACCACTGGTTCTTGGTAACTGTACCAAATATTAATGTCCATGGACCACTGGTTCTTGGTAACTGTACCAAATATTCATGTCCATGAACCACTGGTTCTTGGTAACTGTACCAAATATTAATGTCCATGGACCACTGGTTCTTGGTAACTGTACCAAATATTAATGTCCATGGACCACTGGTTCTTGGTAACTGTACCAAATATTAATGTCCATGGACCACTGGTTCTTGGTAACTGTACCAAATATTAATGTCCATGAACCACTGGTTCTTGGTAACTGTACCAAATATTCATGTCCATGGACCACTGGTTCTTGGTAACTGTACCAAATATTAATGTCCATGGACCACTGGTTCTTGGTAACTGTACCAAATATTAATGTCCATGGACCACTGGTTCTTGGGGTAACTGTACCAAATATTAATGTCCATGGACCACTGGTTCTTGGTAACTGTACCAAATATTCATGTCCATGGACCACTGGTTCTTGGTAACTGTACCAAATATTAATGTCCATGGACCACTGGTTCTTGGGGTAACTGTACCAAATATTAATGTCCATGGACCACTGGTTCTTGGTAACTGTACCAAATATTAATGTCCATGGACCACTGGTTCTTGGTAACTGTACCAAATATTCATGTCCATGAACCACTGGTTCTTGGTAACTGTACAGGTCACTGTCAAGTAGGGGTGTAACAATATTTCGTGCCATGGAATTTCGTGATACAAAAACGTCACGATACGTGTCGTGGAGGTGACAAACTGCAGCTCGATATTGGGTTATTAATATTAATATATTGTGTTTGCTAGTAAGGCTACACCTATTAACCCATAACCATGTCTACTCTACTAACCGAGCAAGTAATGATAGTTCATGAGCCATTAGTGCGACCCATCAGCAAGCCTCTAGGAATCCACCAATTACAAGCCTCCAGAACTCTGTTTAGAGCTAATCCACTCTAGAGGTACCATAGGTTAAATTAGAGGTTAAAATCATATTTATATGTCACGTAACATTTGGTTTGTTCATATGAGCGATCCATGTCCCGTGTGTGTTGTTTGTGCGTTAGTATGTCCTCACATTTGACCACGTTCTCAATGTCAGTGGGGTCTTGCAGGATTTTCGACAGGCCGTCCAACAGCATGGAGGCCTTACTGTAGCGGTACGCTATGTCCTCCGTCTGCTTGAACATCTCATCCAACGCTGCTGACTGCACCTGACACACAAACACACACAACATCAGCTGTAGGCTAGACATGTCTGGTGACTTGGATCACAATGTGAAACTGAGTGTGTGTCCTACCATCTCCACAGCGTAGTTGTAGATGAGCTTCTCCGCCGTGACACTGTTGATCTCGTCCACAAAGCGCTGCTTATCAGAGAAGAAGTGGTTGAGCTTGTCGGTGAGCCGGCGACACAGAGAGATGCAGCTTTTGTAACGATCGTTCAGATTCTTCACCACTGAAAGGATGAAAGGAGAGACTTCTGAACTGCATGCAGACGCAAACCGGTTTATTTAAATAATAAGTCTTATATCAGATCTGGCTTCATTTAACAGCTGACTCTTTCCTGTGAGTCAGGTGGAGACAAGTTAACCCTTGTACTGTCTTTGAGTCAAAATGACCCAATTCTCCTATTCCTTCTTTCCTCCTGCTCTCTCCTTCCTTCTTCCTTTCCTCTTTTCCTCCTTTTTTACCCTCCTTTACTCCTTTTTCTTCCTCCCTCCCTTCCTTCATTAGTTCCTTTATTATGTTCTTTGCTTTTCCTTCCTTCTTTCCTTATTTTATCCATTCCTTCCTTCTTCCCTCCCTTCTTTCTTTCCTTTTCTCCATTCCTTCCTTTTCTCTCGTCTTTCCTTTCTTTCTCCCTCCCTTCCATCTTTTCTCCCTTCCTTACTCCCTTTCCTACTTCCTTCCTTCCTTCTTTTCTCCCTCCCCCCTCCCTTGACCCACAGCCAGCCCAAGGGTTAAGACAGTGATATCAGAAGTGTCATGTCTTACCCTGTTTGACGGCAGCCGAGGGGTTGAGTTTGGTAGCTTTGATCTGAGCCTTGGCCAGGTGGAGGGAGGAGGCCAGGAGCTGAGCTGCCTTCATGTAGAGCACCAGCTGCTCCACCTGCCTGCAGGGGCAGCACAGTACACTCAGTCACACACAGGGCCTACTGCAACACCACAGATTAAATGATCTCTGAGTCACAGTCCATTTCTCTCTCTTGCCAGCTGGGAGGTGTTGATGCAGCTTTTATTTCTAGTAGAATAGACTACTGTGAAGCCCTGCTTTCTGCTCTTCCTAAAGAGAGTATTTCAAGTTTACAACTACTGCAGAATTCAGACGCACGTGTGCTGACGAGGACCAGAGGGCGGGACCACGTTACAGAAGTTTTAGAATCACTGCACTGGCTCCCTGTGTGTTCAGGATTCATTTTAAGGTTCTTTTAGTAGTTTATAAGTGTCTTAATGGTCTTAGGACTTCTTATCTGATCTGCTTTTAAATTATGAGAACAAAAACTTTTGGCGAGACCTTGTTCCAGTACTACGGTCCAGTACTACGGTCCAGTACTACGGTGCAGTACTACGGTCCAGTACTACGGTCCAGTACTACGGTCCAGTACTACGGTCCAGTACTACGGTCCAGTACTACGGTCCAGTACTACGGTCCAGTACTACGGTGCTCATCTGTGACCAGAGACCCTCAGGGCCGCAGAGACTGTTGACGTTTTTAAAAAGAGGCTCAAGACCTTCCTTTTTAGTTTAGCTTGTAGCTGAATTTTATTTATTTTCTTAGTGTGGTTTAGTTTATTGTTGATATAATATATATATATGTATATATATATATATATATATATATACACACATACATACACACACACACACACACACACACACACACACACACACACACACACACACACACACACACACACACACACACACACACACACACACACACACACACACACACACACACACACACACACACACACACACACACAGGACTGTCTCAGAAAATTAGAATATTGTGCTAAAGTCCTTTTTTTTTGTAATTCAAAAATGTCATACATTCTGGATTCATTACAAATCAACTGAAATATTGCAAGCCTTTTATTATTTTAATATTGCTGATCATGGCTTACAGTTTAAGAGAACTCAAATATCTTATCTCAAAAAATTTTAATATTCTGGGAATCTTAATCTTAAACTGTAAACCATAATCAGCAATATTAAAATAATAAAAGGCTTGCAATATTTCAGTTGATTTGTAATGAATCCAGAATGTATGACATTTTTGTTTTTGTAATTGCATTACAGAAAATAAAGAACTTTATCACAATATTCTAATTTTCTGAGACAGTCCTGTACATATGTATTTATTTTTTTTTTACAATGTTCGTGATTATGTTTTAATGCATGTGTGTGTGCGTGTGACGGGGTGGGGGGTATGTGTGTGCTGTGTGGGTATTTAAGTGAGGATGTGTGTGAAAATGTGTGACTGGTTGTGAGTTTAACCATGAGTGTGAGAGTTTTTCCATGTTCAATGTTAATTTTATTATGTAAAGCACTTTGCGTTACTCGTGCATGAAAAGTGCTATATAAACAAGGTTTCATTGACATCCTTAGTCTACAGCATAAAACTAATGAAAGCAGGTTATCCCAGAGTCGGAGCAGACTTCTCTTCCTCACCCCCACTCTTTGCTGAGCTGGCTGATCTGGTCCACCACCACGCTGTCCTGGGGGGGGTACAGGGCGGCGGCCGACACCCCCAGCTCTGCCACCCGGGCCCGGAGAGCTGCCATCTCCAGCACGCAGTCGGTGAACGACAGCATCATCCGGAGGTGCATCAGCGTGTCTGTGTGCTCGCGCTGCAGGGAGAAGAAAACATCAGTGACCCAGGAACGCTGTTGTCATGTGACTGGAAACATCTTAACGGGGTGGGGGGACCTCACCTCCATCAGGGTCTCCTCAGGAAGCTCTGGGGCCTCGAAGGTGATGAAGCCCTCCAGACTGGGAGGAGAGGTTCCATAGGGGATGTAGCGCAGGCTGCTGGGGGCCCCCTCGGCCCCGGGGACCAGCTGCCCCCCCCCAAAGCTCCCTGGGGGAGAGGATCCTATGGCCATGCCTGGAGGAGAGCCCACGTAGACCCGGCCGCTGGTGGAGCACAGGGAGCCGGCCGAGCTGTTGGAGCCCACTGAGAGAGACGAGCAGAGAACGGTGGTCAGTATTTCACCTAAAACATGTTCTACATGTGGATTAGCTGGAGCCCTGACGGAGCCCTGACGGAGCCCTGACGGAGCCCTGACGGAGCCCTGACGGAGCCCTGACGGAGCCCTGACGGAGCCCTGCCGGAGCCCTGCCGGAGCCCTGACGGAGCCCTGACGGAGCCCTGACGGAGCCCTGCCGGAGCCCTGCCGGAGCCCTGACGGAGCCCTGACGGAGCCCTGACGGAGCCCTGACGGACCTAGGGTGGAGGGTTAGCTGGAGCCCTGATGGAGCTAGGGTGGAGCTAGGGTGGAGGGTTAGCTGGAGCCCTGATGGAGCTAGGGTGGAGCTAGGGTGGAGGTTCCTCACCGGAGGTGGTGCGTGGTCGGGTCCCCAGGTGGCTGCAGGTGGGGGGGGTGCTGCTGCCCGGCGGGGAACCCACAGTGAAGACAACGGCCCGTGGACTCGCTGATCCTCCCAGAGCCAGCACACTGGGGGCTGCAGGGAGGAGAGACACTTTAATATCACCATGAAACACTACAAGTATGACTGATCATCTTTTAATTAAGCAGGATGTAATCAGTCCTACACAACAAACACTTAAACCTAGGTAAAAATGTCTGATTACACACATCTATGTGGTTATACCTGTGTCCATTGGTCGTTCCGTGTTCAGGCTGTCGGTGCTGCCCTGATAGGCCTGTCCCCCCAGAGTGATCCTGATTGGATGGTCAGACAGACGCCCTGCACTCACAGACCTGTACATGAGACACAGACATCACGCATGAACAATCAAATAACGCCACAGGTGTTCCTCATTCCTTTTCTTGGGCTGTTTCATTATTTTCAATAATCCTACACCAATCCTATTTCCACTAATCCTGTTAACATTTAAAGTGGACGCCTAAAACTTGTGCATAGGAAGACATTACAACTGTTCAGTGCAAAATGTCACATGAAAATCTTTTGGGCTGCATATCTATCTCTCTACAGGTAGGATCAGTGGGAGATGTTTACAGGGGAACAGTAACATATCGGCCTGAATATAAGACGCCCCCCTCTTGTTCAAGACTCAAGTTTGAAAAAAGACTTTCTGAATAGTGATGCACCGAAATGAAAATTTGTGGCCGAAATCGAAACCGAAAATAATAATGAACACTTGGCTGAATACAGAATAATACCGAACAATGGTTCTTCACAGTTTCTCATTTATTTTGCCAATTTTTTCACCATTGCATAAATCAAATAAATGTGCAGTGAAATACACACCAGTCACAATTTACTGTACTTATTGTATTTTTTCCTCATAATCCTTTTTCATTTTCTCCTGTTCAAATCCAATTTATCGGGTCGCGGTGGGGCGGTGCTGATCTCTGCAATTTGAAGCCTTGTATAATAATCGTAAAAAAAATACTAATTGTTAAAAAAAAAAAAAAAAGTTGCTACTTCGCAGATTTCACTTATCACGGGTTCTTTTTGCAACGTAACCCCCGCGAAAAACCAGGGATTACTGTACAGCTTATTATTATTATTCCCTGCGTGCCATCTTTGCATTGATCATTTCTGATCATTTCTCGTGTCCTCAGCTTTCTCCCACATCCAAGTAATGATCCGACATGTTTGCTGCATTTAACACCGCTCCCTCACTCCAGCTGTTCACTGTTTGATTGCATCATCACACGCCGTTATCAATTGTTCGTTTTTTTTCCCCCACTTATTCCACCGAACACCGAAAGTGTTTTTTTTTTGCTATTTTCGGCCGGACAATTTTGGTTACCGAACATTCGGTGCATCGCTATTTTTGAACACCAAATTAAATTTTTATACAGAAAATAATTACAGTACATCTGAAACAAATGATTATAACAAGGATCATAACTTCTCCTCAGCTGCCGGTTAACCTGCCGATCTTCCACCCACTTTTCTCCAGATTGGAGAAACTAAGTTTCTCAATTTTTTGTTATCTCTTCTATTATTTTCTTCTCTTTTCTTTCTTACCGCTATTTTTATTTTTCTTCTTCGTGACAGGGGTTGGCTTTGGCCTTGGCCTGGGGAGTTTAGTTCAGCATTGGCTTTAAAGATATCTGGCGCCATCTAGCGTTGTGAATGGGTATAATGTCTAGACCCCGAATGGAAGACGACCCCCACTTTTCAGTCTTATTTCAATGCAAAAAATACCATCTTATATTCAGGCCAATATGGTATTATACCCATGATATTATAGGAGGCGTTTTATCAGCCCTGAATCCCACCTGCCGAATGTTCTGCTGGGTTCTGGCGTGGTGGCCCGTCCCACCAGGTACGGGCTGCTGTGGTGGGCGCACGTGTCCCGCGTATCCGCCAGGGCCATCAGGTTACAGGAGGCCTGGGTTTTAGGGATCTTGAAGGGCGCGGACATGGGCTGGACGGAAGCAGTGGAGACAAATAAACATTAGCAACTGGTGCACAAGTGGAAATAGCTCCGCATAATTTGCAAGACCTGATAGTGCCTTATGTTCCTGGTTGAGCTCTCCGTTCTCGGAGTGCAGGTTTACTCGTAGTTCCTAGAGTATCCAAATGTAGATTTGGAGGGCGGGCGTTCTGCTATCAGGCACCATTACTATGGAACCAACTTCCAATCTGGGTTAAGGAGGCTGACACCACCTCCACCTTTAAAACTAAACTTAAAACCTTTCTGTTTAGTAAAGCCTATAGTTAGTGTTTAGTAAACCTCTAGCTGGTGTTGGTAAATCTCTAGGTAGTGTAAACTTTAGTGTGTTAGAGTCAGTAGTCATAGTTGCAGCTATAGAACAAGACTATAATAGTTAGTCTCAAATATAGCTTCGCGGTAGATATGCTGCTAGAGGCCTATGCTGCAGGGGACACCGACATGATCCACTGGGCGGTGCCTCTCACCCTTCTTCTCCTCTCCTCTTCCCTTACTCTCTTCTCCATTTCCATTTTTATTTATTATAAGTATCTCATAGCCATCATTTTTGTCCATCGCTCCTGTAGTTTCTTGTGCCGGCCCCCCCTTTTCTCTTTTTTGTGCATGTTTGCAGGCCGGAGCCTCGGGATCTGCGTTCTGGCCTGCGGCCCCGGCCCCTCCCCCCATCCCCGGTCACCCCGCTACTGCTTCCACCTGCCTGCGCCCCCCCCTTCTGGTCATCCCGCTGTTGCTTCCACCTGCCTGCTGTGTGCTGCTGACATCCCCGACCCCCCAGTCTGGCTTCCGGCAGGAGGGTCCCCCCTTATGATCCAGGTCCTGGTTCAGGTTTCTTCCCTCCTAATTGCCACTGTTTGGCTTAAGGCTTTTCTCCCACTAGGGGAGTTTTTACCTGCCATTGTTTATGTAATAATTGCTCGGGGGTTTATGTTCTGGGTCTCTGGAAAGCGCCTAGAGACAACTTGAATTGAATTAGGCGTCAACAATCTGCAGCACATCCGGAGAAGCGCACTCACCTTGGTAGGGGAGCCGATGATGGTGGGCAGGGGGGATTTCTGCAGCCAGTCCGACGTGCGAGGGGAGGAGCCCAGCAGCTTGGTGGGGGAGGAGCCCAGCAGCTTGGTGGGGGAGGAGCCCAGCAGCTTGGTGGGGGAGGAGCCCAGGTTGGCTGGACGGCCGAGCTGAGGGGAGTGACTGCAGGAGGAGGACGAGGGCTGCACGGGGTCCGACAGCTGCTTGTGCAGCTTTTGTCTGGTCTGGTAGACCTCGGTCAGGGTGGGGGAACTCTGCAGCCGTGCCCCCAGGAGCTGAGAGGACGGGACGGGGGAACCTGGGGAAGGTGGAGGGAGGAGGGACTGGTTACAAACCATTTCAACCTAATACCCTGTCAGAGGTAGTTGGGGTTAGTTGAGTGCACTGTTTGGGGTTGCTCCCACTTCCCTCACTGAGTCTAAAAAGGATGTACTGGCTTTTGCTACCCTGCTAGCCGGAAGATTCATGTAATTAATTGGAAATCAGCAATACCGCCCTGTCATGCCCGCTGGATTAGAGATGCCCTTTATTTTCTTAAATTGGAGAAAATCAGACTGTCCTTAACTGGCTGCCCCAGTAAATTTGGGAAATTATGGGGCCCATTGCTTTAATTGGTTAAGAAGATGTTTCTGTTGTGATGAGGGTTGGATGCCGCTTTAACTTGGGATGTCTGTTGCTATCTCTATTGCAATTCACTATTACCTGACTGATGTGCCTGTGCCTTTTTTTTTGTTTTTCTTTTCTTTTTTTTAATTATTTTAAATGTAATTGATAATTCTCATTACAATTTTTTATTTATTTTTTGTACCGGTAATTGTCCATTTCTGTCGTAGTTTTATTTTATTTTTTTATTTATCTATCTAATTATTTTATTGTGGTTGTTCTAGTTTTGTATAGGTTGTTCGTGTATGCTACAATACTTAAGTGACCACTGTCTTTTTGTTTTTTGTTCTAAAAGAAAAATGGGTAACCCTTTCTTTTACAGTACAGTATTAACCAGGTAATATCATGGTAATTACACTGTAATTACCTAGTAGTACCTTCTATTTACAAGGTAATTACATGGTAACTACCGGGCAATTTACCCAGTAAGTACTAGGTAATTATTAGGTATTTTCTTGTACCATGTAATTATGTGTATTTACCATGTAATTACATGGTAAATACCTGGTTGTTTAAACTAAACATTACTAGGTAATTACAAAGACATTAGATGGGAACTATGAGGGAAATTACAGGTATTTACTAGGTTAATATTGGTAACTACCAGTCAATCTACCATGTAATTACTCTGAAATTACATGAATTATTTCTAAGTAAGTACCAGGTAATTACTAAGTATTTTTCTGCAAACTACCAGGAAATTATAACCTATATTTGAGGTAGTTACCAGCTAATTACACTTCAATGACCATGTAGTTACCTAGTATTTACTATACATTTCATGGATAACTACCGGGTATTTACCCATTCATTATTGATTTATGTATTATCAATAGATTGGTGCATGTACCCCCGAGGGTGTAAATGACTCTATTGACCTTGTAATTAACCTGATAGTTACCATGTTTTACCTGGAAATCCAGGTACTTACCTTGTAGTTACTTGCTCAGTAATTCTATTTCCTAAGTATTTACCCAATAAGCACAGACATTTTTACCTGGCTTTTACTCAGTAATTAAAGTGAAACTGGACTGTAAAAGAAAGCGTGTGTTGTTTCCATAATATTACCTGGTACTTCCTCATTAAATACACAAATAATTACCCGATATTTACCCATTAAAGTGAAACTGGACTGAAAAAAGAAAGCGTGTGTTGTTTCCATCACTTGCTGTTTAATCTCAATATAATACTAGAATTAATACATTGCATAACTACACAGTCATATAATTCATGCAACAGCTAAAAAAAAAGTTTTAATAACACTAACCCAAATCAATATCGGAATCGATTCCAATCCTGATAATCGATTCTGAATCTTAAGAATCGGAATCGAATCGATTCTTGACATTTGCATCAATCCCCCGCCCTTATTGTGACTACTGGCACTGCCTACTCGGCTAAGTTAACTGCTAATAAAATCCTATTTAACTGCTGTATTGTTACTTCTAGGTTGCTCCACATTTCAACAACCAATGCAAGTTTTCCCCTCAACTGTCAGAATCACTGTAACTGCTACTATAATTCAGTAATCTCAGTTTGAACACACTGAAATAGAAGGTTTTTATTTCAGCCGGAAATTGGTTTTGTAATCAGATGTCTGCAGATGAGAGAATATATATATATATATATATATATATATATATATATATATATATATATATATATATATATATATATATATATATACATACATATATACATATATACATATACATACACACACATACACACACACACACACACACACACACACATATATGTATCATTGTGTTCAGCATTTCATTTGCTATACAATTGCACCTTTTGCACCAATTGCATCTTCTGGGCGAATGCTGCAATTGCGTAGGTTTTTCTCATTTTTCTCATGACAAAAGCCGGACGTGCTCGTCCCGCCCCAAAACAGGCACTCATTCGCTATGAGGGGACAGGAAGCTCCTGATTGGCCGAATTACCTGTCAATCAATGTAGAGCGTACGCTCCATTTTAGCATCGCGCTCTCCCGTCTAACGTGCAGGACGGAGGAGTTACAGACGTGTAAACAAATAATAACATGTGCTTCTCCGGCGACACTCGAGATGAAGAGCAGCTGTTTGTGGATATTTACTGGTATAATGTATTTTGGACTAAATACTTTACTGAATAGGATCTAATAGACATTTGGTTTGTACAAGATTTGTAAATGACCTAGTTTTGTAAATTTTGGAGTGAGTGTGCACCGAATATGGGCTGGAGGGGGTGAGGGCTGGCCTCCGTGCGGCAACGAGTTAAGGCAAGAAAAAAGGTGTTTTTCATAATAGGTCCCGTTTAAAGGCCTCAGGTCTGCAGGGAGCAGGTTTACCTGTGAAGTGGCCCCCGGAGGAGCTGCGGCTGCGGGGCTCCTGGCTCTGCAGGTGACAGCAGCACTGGCCCAGCTGTTCCGGGATCGTCCCCACTGCAAACACAAACACAGCCGCTTTGCTTTCTGAGAATTCCACCTTTAAAACCACCTTAAATTCAATAATAAAACTGCAAAAACCAGCCATACGTATCATCAGTAAGGCTGATTACTATATGCTCACACAGAGCCACTTTTGATTTTTTTATTATAAAAATCATGCAAATTATGTTCAGAGCAAAATCAATGCAACCTGACTCAATACAGAGGTTCTTTTCAATTCAGGAGACTCCGTATAATCTTAAAGGTGTCTGCAATTTTACTGTACAAAAAGTTTAAAAAAGGTATGAGAAGGAGACATGTCTCCATTAAGCCGGGCAGACACTGTGCGATATTTTAAATGGTTTGATTCAGCCCCATCTCAAACTGCACGACTAGATCGCGGAGTTCAAAAGTTCAGAGCCCACGATTTATGGTCTCACACTGTACGAGCCGATGCTCGGATGCTCCGTCTGCTCACACTATACGATCATAATCCTCACGTCGGACCTCTCTGTACTGGAACTCTAGGCCGGTTTTGGGGCACGGGTGAGCTGTTCCAACCCAAACGTGCTTCCTGTCCACCTGATCAAAGGTTATGGGATCCTTTATTTTTTTATAATTATATATATATATATTAAAAAAAATCCCAAAATATCTGTACCGTTTCTGATTGGGTGGGCACTGCGCATTGTTTTTTGACACAACAAAGAACGCATACCGCAAAAGTTGTGTCTCGGCGGAGGAACCCGGCGTCCCAGCAAAATGAGAAGAGAAAAAAAGAGTTGTTCCGAACAGCAGAAGGCGCACACACTAAAGGCTGATTTATGGTTCCACGTTACACCAACGCAGAGCCTACGGTGCAGGGTACGCCGTAAAGCTGATTTATGGTTCCGCGTTACACCAACGCAGAGCCTACGGCGCAGGGTACGCCGTAAGGCTGATTTATGGTCCTGCGTTACACCAACGCAGAGCCTACGGCGTAGGGTACGCGGCGACCCGCACCATACGTGGAAATGCGGGTTTTTTTTGCTATTAAAACATGATTTGTAATGTGAATTTGCAACACTTGAACTGCAAATAATAGTTTTTGACGTGACATCAGAGATTGTGCATGCTCTCTGCGAAAGGATGAGGTAAATCGGGTCGTAGCTGCTTCAACTGTGCGATTCCTTCACGAGGAGCGACCAGGATTTCAAACATGCTTGATTTTCTTGCGACCTCACGATTTGTGATCGGGAGCTCGTCGTGAGGTGTTAATCTCTCGTCGTTACTCCACGTTTACTGCACAAGGCACGAGCAACGATTGGGTCAAAATCCGGCCCGATCAAAAAAAAGTCGCACGACTGGAAAATCGGCTCAAAACGAGCCGATAATGGCACAGTGTCTGCCCGGCTTTACTGGAGTTAAATTCTGGAATGATGCCAACATACATTTAAAAACATGTCATTCTCTTTTGGTTTTTAAGAAAATGGTTTGTAAAGCTATTTTTGAAGCTTATAAGTGCAATTGATTATCTGTTTCTTTGCTTTTCTGTTGTCTCTTTGCTTTTCTGGAAGTTGGTAGCCAAAAAAAGAAAGTTGATAATATAGGATAGGCTTTTATAAGCAGTTTGCTTCTGCTCTTTTTAGTGTTGTTTTGTTGTTTTTCGTGTTGTCATGACTGAGTAAACTTCCTTCATTCATTTCCACCTCCAGGTGAGGTGTTCTCTAAACAGAGATGTATTTGGGGACATGCCTGGACGCCCTACCGAGAGGTGAGGGGGAGTACGGCCGAGAGCTGCCGATGGAGAGACGCCGGCCCACCGTCTGAGGGACGTCTGCAGAGCTGGGGGACCCCGAGCCCACTTTGGGAAACCCCATGGGACTGGTGTTGGAGCGCCGCACCGTTCCAGACCTAAAAACACACACACGTCGTTCAATAAAGCACCTTGATTTACTTAACAAGTGCAAACTGGATCAAATGTATGTGATGTCTGGAGATAAACTGGTTCCTCCAGTCCGTTCGCATCATATTGTATTCGTTGCACCTCAGAAATGGGTTCTTGTACTGTATCCATGTCTTATTTTGTTCAAAACAGTGAAAGAATTTCCCTAAGAAGATAAAGAAAAACAACAAAAACAAAGGCTGGACTAATTAAAAGCCTCAGACTCTGGCATGCAGTCATGTGGAGGACATTTACTGGAGAGAAACCCTGGATCTGAATAAAAAAAAGACAATTCACAGTGTAAAAACCCAGATCTAGATGCTGAAACCACCAAGAGATTGAATCCTCTCTTCACACCTTTACTGGACAGGAAGGCTCAGCTCTCCTACTCTGGACAAAGACTCCAACAATCCCCCTTACATTTAAAAACGTTTGAATAATAAACACATTAGGGCTCTCCCTTCCTGACGACGGAGCAACGGGGGAACAATGGCGTTCATCTTCCTGTAGAACAAGGTGCTACCCTGATCTCTTCCTCTGTCCTCCCATCTGCTTTTTCTTCACATTAAAAACACCAACTAAACACCCCGGCCCCCCAGAGCAGGTGGAGAGGCCAAACACACGCCTGCACAGAGCTGACGTCACTCCAGTGGAACTTTACAGCTGATGAAATCACACTCTAGGTTTCACCACCAGAGTAGAGAGTTAAGCAGTGACTTCATGACGCATCATGACCTGATAACCGCGGAGAGTCTGTTCCAGTCCTGTTTATTTGTTTATTTGATAAGGATCCCCATGAGTCTTCACCATGTGAAGACTATTCTTCCTGGGGTCCACACAAAGACATACAAAATATTACAATAATCACAAATAAAAAAAGGGTGAAAACATTCACCAGAATTCCTAAAATAATAAGTTAAAACAAAAACAAGAGATTAAATAACCAACCAAAAACATCAACATCTTAAGTTACAATATTTGTTACTATCACCAGATCTGTATCCACTTATATACAAAAATAGTTGCAACAACAAAACCACAAGGTTTTACATCGGAACCATCCCAACATCCATTCACCTGCAGCTTTTCAACAATAGCTAATAGTTGCAGCTCTTTCAAATCAGCAGTTGCACTCCATATTACTATTCATTTTATAATATACTTACAATTTGCAACATAATCACAATGTATACCTAGGACCGATCATAACTTCCTTCTGAACCACAGCTGCTTCAGTCTCCTTGATTATTGATTATGAGATGGTTCCAGTGTGTGACTGCTCTATACATTACTGGTTTTTAAATGCATTGGTTCTGGGCATAGGCAGAGAAAAGTGATGAGCTAGGGCCAGAGGTGTCTTCAGTATTCACCTTCATTACTCAGGTACAAGTATAGATACTAGAGTTTAAAAATACTCCTGTACAAGTTGAAGTATCAACTCAAGTTTTTTACTCAAGTAAAAGTATTAAAGTACTTAAAGTATAAAAGTAAAAGTAATGTAAGGGGGGAAAAGCCATTAAGGACAAAAGCCATTGAAAATGAATGTATCTTAGTATAATGTAAATATATTAAAGAAGCATATATGTGTACTATTGAGCATTAACATGTGTTTCAGAGAGCAGCAGATATGATGACTAGTTGCCTATAAGTATTGTAATGGTGCAAAAAGTCAAACTTCATGTTCATGTTATCATTTATCCTAACCTTTATTGGAATGTACATCCAAGTTTAGTTGCAGGAATCTGAGGGAACGGATGTAAGAACAAAACTGGACAAGAACATCTGAAACAACCACAACCAAATTCACTCTATCCGGATGGAGCAATTTAACTGGATAGTTTTTATTTAAAGGCTGAAATGAAATAGAGTAACGAGGCTGTTTTTAAAATGTAAGGAGTAAAAAGTACAGATAATTGTGTGAAAATGTAAGGAGTAAAAGTAAAAAGTCGTCTGGAAAATAATGACTCCAGTGAAGTATAGATAACCAAAATTTCTACTTAAGTAAGGTAACAAAGTATTTGTACTTCGTTACTTGACACTTCTGCCTAGGGCCAGTCTGGTATCATAGCTGTGTCATCACTCGGCATTAAGAAGTGACTTGTGCTGGGGAAGTAAGCAGAGTTCTTACCTGGGGGAGCAGTAGAGCGTGCTGGCCGGGTTCTTACCTGGGGGAGCAGTAGAGCGTGCTGGCCGGGTTCTTACCTGGGGGAGCAGTAGAGCGTGCTGGCCGGGTTCTTACCTGGGGGAGCAGTAGAGCGTGCTGGCCGGGTTCTTACCTGGGGGAGCAGTAGAGCGTGCTGGCCGGGCTGCTGGAGAGGTTCTGCTTGATGCGCTGGTAGTTGCGGACCTGGGTGGGGACGGGGATGGGGGTGGTCTCGGCACGTGGAGACACCATGGGGGCCTGTCCCTGGCTGAGCTGGGGCTGCCTGCAGGGCAACAACGGGGAGAGGACCGCAGTTAGCCAGCCCGTGTGAGGCTGCTGCCTCCACATCTGCAAAACCTCCTCCTGGACAACAACACCCATGATAACTGAAGCTCCAACGGTCCAGCGGCGGAGGAGGAGGCAGAAACGTGCCTCTTTGTTTCCCTGTGCTGGAGGAGGCAGACTGAATGTAGGGTTCAGCCTGATCACAACAGCAGGAAAAAAATGGGGCGGGGCTTCCATGTAAACACTGAGGGACGACCAATGAGCTTGCAGCTCCGCCTGCTGGGGGGCGGGGCCAGACGCAGGCACGTGTTCTCAGCAGACACAGAAGGGGAAGTGCAAGGAGAAGCACACATTTACATTTTGTTATTCCCAAGGAGACAAAATGTTCTGAACATGAAGTCATGACTGAGTCAACAAGGGGCCCTTGTGTACATATAGAACGCTTTTTCTAAAAAAAAACTGAAAAAGAAAAGGTGGGGTGGGAGTTAAGGGGTTAAGACAGTTGGAAAGCACCATTATGCAAAAGCTGGGAGGGTTCTGTGAGAACAAGTACATGTGAGGGAGGACTCGTCCAGACAAAGAACGGTAGAGCTTTGTGATACCGACCGGAGCCAAACGTGCAGCTGATCCAGACACAGGGATGGTCTTAACTAAATTTAACTCCAGTTCACAGAGGACGCACGTGCTGATTCCAGCGGTAAATACAGAAAAATAAAATCAAGTCTGAAAAATGGATCATTAGAAGGAAAAAAAAAAAGGAGGGGGGAGATCAGAGTGATCCAGAGCCAGCCGCCTCTCTGACCCGGTTTGGGGTTTTAACGGCGCGGCCCAGTAGAGGGGGACGGTTCCCTCAGTTCACACCTCAACTTGTCTCTTCTCATTTATCCTTTACTTGCCTCATCTCTTTTGTCCTCCTTTCTAATCTCCTACTCTCTTTACAATCAGTGTGTTTACATGGGAAGTTTAATTCCTCTTTAATTCAGAATTAAAATGAAATCTGATTTAATGAAAATGGCCATTCTGAATTAAACTTAATTCCGAAGTGGCTGGTTTATTCCGAAATTTTATTTTTTATTTTTAAATCCGAATAGAATAATTCCGTGATCACGCTCATTCCTCTTTAAATTAATTCCGGTCTTTCTTTCTGCTCGTTCCATCGCCCGTCTGTCTCCATGATCTTATATTCCTGCTGGGCTGGTTTTCCTAACAAAGTTTCAAGATGCAGCAGCAGTAAACGCTGGTCAAGAGCAGAGACCATTTATTTAATAAATAGAAATCATTACAAGAACAGATGGAAACAGGAAACATCAAAATTGTGAGCTTTTCAAAGTTGTTTCTAAGTTAGTTTTTCTTCCGGTAGTTTAACTTCCGGTCCCCCCCCTATCCAATCAGAACCTTCCCAACCCCCAGACCTGGAGAGGAATTGGAGAAAGACCAAGATTATTTCCATGTAAACTAGAAGGAAAATAGTTTAATTCTGAATGATTTAATTAGTAAAATATAATTCCGAATTAAAAAACATCATGTAACCGGGGCCAATGATAATCTCACTAGTCACTATTAATATAAGTATTTTTTTGCATGTATGTCTACCCCTCCCACACACACACACACACACACACACACACACACACTCCTTTCAAGGTATTCCCATTGTCAAATTGGGTGACACCGTTTTTTTTTTTCTTCCACAGAGCTTGGAGCTCTGCAGTCTCCTGACGGCTCTGGTTGAACGGCCCCACAAACCATCTCTGATCGCGCTGTTTTCTTTACCGGGATCACAAGAAAATCAGAACAGTGATCTCCTCTCCATCCTGTTTATTTATCTTTTATCTCCTGTTGCTGTTTATTTGTGTTTACTCCACCAACTCCAAATATTAATCACTTTTCTAAGCGAACAGCGCTAACGCTAACAGCAGATGTACCCGCCCCTTTAATCTGATTGGTTTAGAGTAAATCGTGTTTTATCCACTGCTCTGCGTCCCCCACGTGGGTGCGCTCTTATGATTGGCTGGAACAAAGGAAGACATCCGATTGGTTGCGGATCCTTCCGTGTTAAAAAAAACGTATTTGTGGATCGAGTCACGTCAAGGGAGTCTCAAAACTCACACACAAATCCAGCGCAGCTCACAGACAAAAAAACATTTGTAAATCAGGTTATATTTGTGTGTGCATCAAAAATACATTTGTATATCTTGTCCTACGCACGTGTGAATTGTTCTGTGCACGTGTGAAACTGTGTGTGTATTTGCAAATCGGTCTGTGCATTTGTAAATCTTGTCCTGTGCATTTGTGAATTATGAGACTGTTCTAGCTCCATACAGTGGCCTCCATAATCCTTAAATGGAAGAAGTTTGGGACGACCAGAACTCTTCCTAGACCTGGCCGTCCAGACTGAGCAATCGTGGGAGAAGAGCCTTGCTGAGAGAGGTAAAGAAGAACCCAAAGATCAGTGTGGCTGAGCTCCAGAGATGGAGTAGGGAGATGAGAGAAAGTTCCACAAAGTCAACCATCACTGCAGCCCTCCACTAGCCGGGTCTTTATGGCAGAGTGGCCCGACGGAATCCTTTCCTCTGTGCAAGACACATGAAAGCCTGCAGAGTTTCCCAAAGAAACACCCCCAGACCTCCCAGTCTATGAGAAATAAGATTCTCTGGTCTGATGAGACTAAGATGGAACTTTTTGGTGTTCATTTTAAGTGGTTTGTGTGGAGGAAAGCAGGCCCTGCTCATCAGCTGCCCAATACCATCCCAACAGGGAAACATGGGTGTGCATCATGCTATAGGGGAAAGGACGACTGGTTGCAATGGAATGAAAGACGAATGCGGCCAAGCACAGAGAAATCCTAGCAGAAAAACTCTTCCAGAGTGCTCAGGACCTCAGGCTGGGTTGAAGGTTCATCACCTTCCAACAAGACAGTGACTGCGTTTCCATGCATCAATAACCCTTTTAAAACCAGAATATTGGCAATAACCTGAATTTGCACGGCCATGTACCAATAACCCCTTTGAATAACCAGAATTTGCTCATATTCAGGTTTTTAAAAACCTGTATATGCCCCCAGGGTTACTCCTTTTAAAACCTGAATATTGGGTCATGTAAACGCCAAACGGAATATCCCCATCAAACGGAACAGGAATTTGTTTTCTGCACATGCTCTGTTCACAAGGAATCCTGGTCTTTTGAGTCCAGGAAGTTCTTCTAAACACGGAGAAACCAAGACCAGGAGGAGACTAATCACTTCTAATTACTACTAAATGTAATGAAGGATATGAACATTTCTGCATTTGTAGACGGTAGAAAGTACCGGGATAGCCTGATTTGCAAGAAGTTCAGAGAAAAGTTGCGCGAAGCAGCATTTGTTTTTAATTTGGATACAGGAAGAAGAAGCAGAAATGACGGGAATTGCGTCATGACGTTCTCCGTGCGTCGCTGGTTTGATCCAGATATCCTGAATGATTAATCACCATGTAAACGGAATATTCCCAATGTTTCAGTAACCGGAATATTAGCAATAACACCAATTTTGACTGCATGTAAACGTAGTCAATGACCCTAAGCAGCTAAAATAACAAAGGAGTGGCTTCGGGACAACTGTGGCCCAGCCAGAGCCCTGACCTGAACACAACTGACCATCTCTGGAGAGATTGGAAAATAACTGTCCACCAGCATTCACCATCAACCTGACAGAACAGGAGAGGATCAAAGAGGAAGATCTGCAGAGGATCCCCAAATCCAGCTGTGAAAAACTCGTTGCATCATTCCCAAGAAGACTCATGGCTCTACGCTAAAAGCTGCTTCAGCTCAACACTGAGCCAGGGGCCGGAATTCTTATGTCCATCTGATATTTCTTTTTTAATACATTTGAAAATATTTCTACATTTCTATTTTTTTCTGTCAAGATGGGGTTCTGAGTGAATAATAATAATAATAATAATAATAATAATAATAATAATAATAATAATAATAATAATAATAATAATAATAATAATAATAATAATAATATTAATATTATTATTATTATTATTATTATTATTATTAATTTTCCTTTATTAGTCCCACAATGGGGAAATTCTCTCTCTGCATTAAACCCATTTTCTAGTTGAATTAGTAGCAGTGGGCTGCCATTTGCACGGCGCCCGGGGAGCAGTAAGGGTTAAGGGCCTTGCTCAGGAACATTAATGAGAAATAAAATAAACCTTTTGGATTTTAGCAAATTGCTGCAATGTTAATGTTAAAGGGGTCCGAATACTTTCAGTACCCACTGTAAACCCATGTTTTTTTAATTGTTTAACAGAAACGTTATTATTGCTTTGTCAATTCCATTTATTACTGCACTTTGAGTAAAAACCTTGGAGGAAAAGTGTTAAGGAGTTTATTTATCTTGGTTTAAGTACAAAACTGCAAAACTATTACTAGTAATAGTTGGATCCAAGTGCAATGGCAGCGTTTTTAAAAGGAAGCAGCTGCAGTTCATGATGAGCAATAATAACAGTCAGTGTTTGCTAATGCAGGCGGGATTCTGGTGGGAGTGTGAAGCTATTCTTAATCAACCAGCTCTCTGTTGGTTTGGGGCTATTTTTAACACAGCGTCACATTGTTGTTTGGCTCATTTTCTGATTCATAACTCGGTCATCCTGCAGATTTGGATGTGGGCAGATGAACAGCACGTATGTGATGGCTGATCTGATGCAGAGACGTTTCTGCAGCGGTCTGGGAGCCGCACCAAGAAACTACGCAACAAAGGAAACCGCGCTGACACATAAACATTTCAAGAATAGATGATGATCTTGCATTCGTGCAAACTTAAAAGGGGACCTATTATGAAAAACAGGTTTTCTGTCTTTAACATATATAAAGTGGTCTCCCCTCAGCCTGCCAACTCAGAGAAGGAGGAAATAACCAGATTCTGCAGTGTCTGTACAGCCGCCCGGATGATCGTCCAGTGTGATGTGGATCTACGAGCCAATAAGATTCTGCTCCTGTCGTTACGGAACCAAAATGCGAATTACACCGGTTGGCCTCCGATGCGTGAAACCACTAACAACTAACTCCGCCGGCCGGAGCTTCCTCCATTTTTCCGTAGCGGTGTATCGTGTCATTCAGGCAGCCAATCAGCACAGAGCCTCATTATCATAGCCCCGCCCACTCAGAATCCTGCATAGATAATGAGGTTAGAGAATGGGAAGATAAAGACATGGATCAGAGGCTGAATTTCTAATTTATTTAGCAAAAACAATCAAAAGCTTGTTTTTAAGACATTGAAGGCCTGTTTAAATATTAGATGCCATAATAGGTCTCCTTTAAATAACATTCAGCTTTGGCTGTTTGGAAGGCATTGGTTGTTGAAATGTGGAGCAACCTAGAAGTAACAATACAGCAGTTAAATAGGATTTTATTAGCAGTTAACTTAGCCGAGTAGGCAGTGCCAGTAGTCACAATAAGGGCGGGGGATTGATGCAAATGTCAAGAAGCGATTCGATTCTTAAGATTCAGAATCGATTATCAGGATTTGATTCCGATATTGATTTGGGCCTGTTTAAAATAGGTATTAGATGCCATGATAGGTCTCCTTTAAGGATGAATTTGAAAAGAAAGCCGATGTAGTCCTGGCAGGTTTAATACTCCATGAACTGTGTTCGACGCTGAGCTAAATGAATACAGTATATGCAGCATTCCTTACAGGGTATTCTCCAGCAGGCCCCCGTGACCCTGAAGTAGGAATAAAAGGGGATGGCTGGATGGATAGATGGGGAAACCTCCCTTAAACTGGCTCTCCCGGGGAGCATCACGAGCTGGCCGAGCTTCTCTGCCTCAGGGCTCAGGGCTCAGGGCTCAGGGCTCAGGGCTCAGGGCTCAGGGCTCAGGGCTCAGGGCTCAGGGCTCAGGGCTCAGGGCTCAGGGCTCAGGGCTCAGGGCTCAGGGCTCAGGGCTCAGGGCTCAGGGCTCAGGGCTCAGGGCTCAGGGCTCAGGGCTCAGGGCCCGGCTCTGATCACCGGCCATCATGGAGTGGAAAGTAAATAAATACCCATATTTAATAAAATATTCCACTGAATATATTCGGCAGGAGGGCCCCCCTTATGATCCAGGTCCTGGTCCAGGTTTCTACCCCCTTATGATCCAGGTCCTGGTCCAGGTTTCTACCCCCTTATGATCCAGGTCCTGGTCCAGGTTTCTACCCCCTTATGATCCAGGTCCTGGTCCAGGTTTCTACCCCCTTATGATCCAGGTCCAGGTCCAGGTTTCTACCCCCTTATGATCCAGGTCCTGGTCCAGGTTTCTTCCTCCTAAAGGGGAGTTTTTCTTGCCACTGTTTGGCTTAAGGTTTTTCTCCCACTATGGGAGTTTTTACCTGCCATTGTTTATGTAATAATTGCTCGGGGGTTTATGTTCATGTTCTGGGTCTCTGGAAAGATCCTAGAGACAACTATGTTGTAATAGACCAGGGGTCGGCAACCCAAAATGTTTTAGAGCCATATTGGACCAAAAACACAAAAAACAAATATGTCTGGAGCCGCAAAAAATTAAAAGTCTTGTATCAGCCTTAGAATGAAGAAACACATGCTGCATGTTTCTATATTAGTTAGAACTGGGGGAAGATTTTTTTTTTTTTATAATGCACTTCGAGAAAAAAGTCAAAATGTCGAGATTAATGGTGAAGTACAATCTTGAGAAAAAAGTTGAAATGTTGAGAAAAAAAGTCAAAATGTCGAGATTAAAAGGGAAAGGAAAAAGAAAAAAAGGAAAAAGAAAAAAGGGGGGAAAAAGAAAGAGAAAAAAGAAAAAAAGGAGAAAAAAAAGGTCAAACATTTTTGAAAAAGCTCCAGGAGCCACTAGGGCGGCGCTAAAGAGCTGCATGCGGTTCTAGAGCCGCGGGCTGACAACCCCCGTATTAGACACTATACAAATAAAATTGAATTAGGCGTGGAAGCAAATCCACCACAGAATGCCTTCAGAAAAAACAGAGTGGTTTACACAAAATAAGGTCAGATTTTAATGGCAATTCAGTGCAGACAACCACTTCATTCAAAAGGGTTCACTATTTCTTGCTACCACACACACACACACATTTCTACATGCCTATTTGGGTTTATTTACGTTGTTGCAGCAGCTTTACTTACCCTCCACACATTGGAAACTCATTGGAAGGCCGACGACCTCCTCCCGCCGGTTGGTCGTCTGTGGAAGACAAAAAAGGAAGGATTTTTCAGTACACAAAGTTTCTACCGATGTATAAATCAATAGTTAGGTGATAAAGTGCCCGCTGTCCCGTCCTAAACCCTGCAGCATCTCTTGCTGCCCGGCCTGCTCATGGTTTGAGGCCTGGCAGGTGAGTGTGACAGCAGGCTAGAGGTGAAGAGTGTGTCCTTATCATTTACAGACTAGTGTTCAATTACAGCCCGTCATGGTTAGTAGCCGTCTAATTTACCGGCTGTAGATCTGGGGGCATGAGAGTGTGTGGGTTCACCAGCAGGTATTACATCCATTTCATGTGCACTGCAGTGTTCCTGCACGTGTGCAGTTCCTCAACATTTGTGTTCCTAGTACAAAAGTACGTGTTCAGATCGCCATGTACATGTGATGACTCAGACTGGGGTTTATGAGGGATCATTTATTTATTCTCTTGTCTAAAAGTCAAGGCTTGTGCTCCTCTTATGTAACATAGTCCCTGTGAACAGTAATAACTCTGGTCTTCAGAGCAAAACACATAATAATGCCGTTCATTCTCATTCACAGCGGCTGTGTCAAAACCTTTGACTGTGAATTACACACTTTAAAAACACCGTAACAGCAGTAAAGATAATGCTTCTCAAATCCCCACATGAAAGGTTGTGGTGTAACTTTGGACTCCCGTCCTGGCTGTCTCCTGCAACAGCACTGCATCACGATACAGCGCCGCGTCAAACATTAACCCTGATGGGACTGACTGGGGGAACATCCAGACGGAGCAGCTGAGACACTCGAGAAGGTAATGATGACTGAGAAAACCACTGTGATCATGCAAAGGCCAAACAAGAGTCAGTCTTCAGCAGTACTGGAGTTGAGGGGGATGAGGGAGGATGGCATCCCCCCTGAAATAAAAACGGTCCAAATCATCCCCCCCTGAAATAAAAACGCTCCAAATCATCCCCCCTGAAATAAAAACGGTCCAAATCATCCCCCCTGTAAAACTGCCATCCCTCCTTTCCATCCCTTATGTCATTTCATCAATGAATGTGGTTTTACTGCTATTTCAACATTTAGAGTCATCACCAGAAAAATAACACCAGAAAAATAACTTATTTGACAATTTTCACCTGTTTCAAGTAAATTTACACTTGAAATAAGTAGGAAAATCTGCCAGTGGGACAAGATTTATCTTCTCATTACAAGCAAAAAAGAATTCAAGTGAAAATCTACTTGAAACAGGTGAAAATTGTTGTTTTTTCCAGTAATGAGTCTTTTTTATTTTTTTTACTAAAATGAGACATTTTAACTAGAAATAAGACAAATATTCTTGTTAAGATTGTGAGTTTTTGCAGTGATCCATGTTACTTATCCTGTGAAGGACAGAGTCATATTGATAAGTTCAGAAAAGTGTTTTTTATTGTTGTGTTTTGATGTATTTGATGTAAGCCCAGTGGATATTTAAAGCTTACAGAAGGCTGCATTTAACTGCTGCTATGTCATTCCTGCAGTATTTCTGCAGCTGTTTTGGTCACTGCTATTATTTGTAATATATTATATTATTTGTAATCAGCACAAATTATCTGTGCCCATATGATCAAATCCACCATCCCCCCTGATTTTATTTTACAACTGGAGTACTGGTTGACAGTAAAGGTGTGGATGGGTGAAGCCGGCACCTACAGCTGTCCGTAGAGATGTGCGGAACCAGGACGAAGTCGTCGGTGTCGCAGGACGAGTTCTTGCTGCTCGTGCTTCCTGCAGAGTCCTTGGACAGCTGGAGGAAGTTGGGCGGGCCGAGCGGAGGGGACGACAGGCCGTCCTCCGTCAGAGTCTGCATGTCTGGGAGAGACTGCGTTCAGACGGAACACAAATGGAGAGTGGAGGGGAGAGAGGAGGATTAGATTAGTGTGTGGCTGAAAGATGCCAGTAAAGCTTCAAGGATGGGCCTTTTGTCAAACTAATGAAATCACATTGAGATATGAGATCAGCCCTTGTGCAGACAGGCTGACATAACCAGCAATAATGGAATAGTAATAGCACTTACACGAGCAGCATTCAGAAAGGTTATATTAAAGTATGTCATGTGCTACCAACAGAAAGTTGAGGTTTTGTTAAGAAGCTGCGTTTACGTTCCAGTAATCAGGGACTGTTTGTACTGATGGACATATCAGGGACAATAGAAGCAGAAAACCAGGTTAATGTTTGATTACTAAGCTAAGTGGCCACGGTTACATGATGGTTTTTAATTTGGAATTAATTATTCCAAATTAAATAATTAATAATTAAACTATTTTCCTTGGAGTTTACATGGAAATAGTAATTCTGAATTGAGGTTTACATGGAAAACACATTTGATGGTCTTTCTCCAATTCCTCTCCAGGTCTGGGGGTTGGGAAGGTTCTGATTGGATCGGGGGGGGACCGGAAGTTAAACTACCGGAAGAAAAACTAACTTAGACTTACAACTTTGAAAAGATCACAATTTTGATGTTTCCTGTTTCCATCTGTTCTTTTAATTATTTCTATTTATTAAATAAATGGTCTCTGCTCTCAGCGTTTACTGCTGCTGCATCTTGAAACTTTGTTAGGAAAACCAGCCCAGCAGGAATATAAGCGTCATGGAGACAGACGGGCGAGGGAACGAGCAGAAAGAAAGACCGGACCGGGTGTTTACGTGGTCATTTTTACTCATTTTAAATCAGATTTAATTTGAATTCTGAATTAAAGAGGAATTAAACTTCCCATGTAAACGCATCTCTTCTAAATGATGACGTATGAAGTGATACGGGACTCACGGGAGGAGAGTTGTAGCGGATGCAGGGGGAGCAGGAGCTGTCCGTCACCACGATGGAGGCGCTGGGCACCGGCACGGGACACGCTGGGGGGAAAACATCTGCACTTAACCAACGTTCCAGCTGGAGGAGGAGAAAGGGAAGCGCGGTGGACGGTATCCGTCTGCTTACATTTTTTGATGTTGGATGACGGCTCCAGGAAAGGATGAGTGAAGAACGTGTCTGTTAAAGAGACAGCACAGAGGAGAGATCAGTCTTCTCACAGGCCACTACTGTTACCGTTCATCCTTCACTACCACAGTTAAACACTCACCAAAGTCCATCCTGTCTCTCTGGTTTCTCTGCAGCAGCCCCATCAGGAGGTTACCGAGCTGGGGGGACGTCTCCCTCGGGATTCTGCAGCACAGGAGCACAAACACTTGTTAAGCTTGGTTAGACTTTACAAAACTATAAGGGTCAATGACAAAAGGGATTTTCAACAGGTCAATTTTAAAATAATAAAAAAAGAATATCTATTGCAGTAGTTCAAACATTAAGAATGTTGTGTACACATAAATTCATATAAACATTTTAAATTAAGTGATTTCAGAGTTTTTTGTCAAGATGAATTGGCACTAGCCTTAAAAAAGTCATGTGGTGCAACCATGATTTATATTAAAATAAATTAATTTCCTTAACATCTTGACATCTTTTTTTTTTACAAGTTTTCAGTATTATACAAAAATGGTTGTTTTTTTATGATATTTCATAAAATGGACATCAGTCAAACTTTGTTTGTATATTATGATGGAAATATAAATATAAATGTGTATAAATCTTACACACTACAAGACATTTAGGAAATCCTGCCAGATAGAAGAAGATTGATTTAAAAACATTTAGAGTGATTCCAAAAACAGTTTTCAAAACCAGAGTCCTGGTCGGACGGTTGTACAACGTGACATTTTGACGCTTAAAACAACAACAAAATCCCAAATAACTAGTATTTTTGTAAAATTCAAGTGAGTCCATATGTGGGACAGGTAGTTCATATATCTGGTATTTTGTTTTATCCATTTAAACCTTTTTTGAATTGAAAATGAAAATTGAAAATATAGGCGTCACGTCATTGACCCATAAACAGTAATATGATGTTTGTAGTTCTGCATGAATACCTGCTGATGTTTAGCACAAGACAACCGCAGCACGGTGTAGCCTCGTGCTAACGTCAGCGGTGGAACAACTAACTAGAAACGTTAATATGCCGTCAACACCTGACAAAAGACACGGTCAAAAAGGAGGCCACTTACATCGGCTGTAAATTCTTGTTCTTTTCGTAAAACATCCTTAAATCCTGCGGACTGTTGGCCTGAAAATAGTGACAAAGATATCAGACGTGCTGACACACACTCACTGAAATTAAAGACACACTATGGTGAAAGAACTGTGATGTGCAGAGCTGTGTCTGCGTGGAACACACTTCACAAACTCTTTAAGCAAACTATTGACATAAAAGAATTTAAATTGTTAGTAAAGAAACATCTCTTCAATAGATACATATAAAACTTGTTTAATTATTATAAAATGAATAATGTAGATAGTATATGGGTATGTGTACATAGATACATGTATGTATATGCATACAGGACTGTCTCAGAAAAGTAGAATATTGTGATAAAGTTCTTTATTTTCTGTAATGCAAAAATGTCATACATTCTGGATTCATTCAGGTATTGTGACATAATTTTTAACATGCTTTTAACACTATTAAAAGTCTTGGCCAATATCCCTCAAATGTGTCTAAAAGGGTGTAACAAGAAAAAGTTCACTCCAGTACTCCATGCCTGGCTTCTTTTATGACGGTGTTTTTTGCGCAGTGAAAAACGCGTCCTTTTCCCCCTTTCCTGTCAATCATTGCCCCGCTCCTCCTCCTTTAAGGACATTTTTGCATTACAGAAAATAAAGAACTTTATCACAATATTCTAATTTTCTGAGACAGTCCTGAATGCTACCTTTTTAGGTTTGCTTTTAATTGTTGTTGTAATGTACTGTGTATTATGTGTCACCCCCCAGGAAGAATAGCTGCAGTTCTGCTGCAGCTGATGGGGATCCAGATAAACCTCTAAAGTGATGTTTGCGTGGTGTTAACCTGGAAGGGAGGCTTGCCGACCAGACACTGGTAGATGACCGTCCCGATGCTCCACAGGTCGGCCCTGGCGTCGTAGTTCTGGGACATGATCACCTCCGGGGCCTGAGGGAGGAGCAAAACATTCAGGTTAGAGGTTAGAGGAAGAATTACGGTCCCCAGAATGTCCTTGGAGCTTCAGCTCTAAACATCTGGGAGATGCTTCTCTATCCTTGGGTTTACCCTGCTATAAATGAGACTCTTCATTATCTGCAGGTGCAACAGGACTGAGCTGCTGCTGCTCTCTGGTGTCATTTACATTTATCCCTGTACTGTCTTTGGGTCAAAATCACCTCATTCTCCTGTCCTTCTTTCCTCCTGCTCTCTCCTTCCTTCTCCCTTCCTCTTTTCTCCCTTCCTTCCTTCTTTACTCCCTTCCTTCCTTCTTTCCTCCTGCTCTCTCCTTCCTTCTCCCTTCCTCTTTTCTCCCTTCCTCCCTTCTTTCCTCCCTTCCTTCTTTCCTCCTGCTCTCTCCTTCTCCCTTCCTTCCTTCTTTACTCGCTTCCTTCCTTCTTTTCTCCCCTCGTACATTCTTTCCTTGTTTTCTCCTTTCCTTCTTTCATTCTTTTTTCCCTTCTTTCCTTCTTCCCTCCCTTCCTTCCTTCTTTCCTCCCTTACTTTCCTCCCTCCCTTCTTTTCTCCCTTCCTTCCTTCTTTCCTCCTTTCCTTCTTTTCTCCCTTCCTTCTTTTCTCCCTTCCTTCCTTTCTCCCTTCCTTCCTTCTTTCCTCCTTTCCTTCTTTTCTCCCTTCCTTCCTTCTTTCCTCCTTTCCTTCTTTTCTCCCTTCCTTCTTTCCTCCTTTCCTTCTTTTCTCCCTTCCTTCCTTCTTTCCTCCTTTCCTTCTTTTCTCCCTTCCTTCTTTCCTCCTTTCCTTCTTTCCTCCCTTACTTTCCTCCCTCCCTTCTTTCCTCCCTTCCTTCTTTCCTCCCTTCCTTCTTTTCTCCCTTCCTTCCTTCTTTCCTCCTTTCCTTCCTCCCTTCTTTTCTCCCTTCCTTCCTTCTTCCCTCCCTCCCTTCTTTTCTCCCTTCCTTCCTTCTTCCCTCCCTTACTTCTTTTCTCCCCCCACTTTATTTGCTACATCGACGCAAAATAATTTAAAACTGTGCTTATTAATCACAAAACACAGTTTAAACAATAAGACCAAATCCTCTCCGATCGGGTGTGTCAGTGCTGCAGACAATGGCGCTGGGATGCGGGACAGAACAAGCGAGCCCAGATCTCCTAGGAGAGGTGGTCTCGACTCGCTGCCATTCCAGACCTGGAGCGGTTCGTTTGCAGTGAGAACAGAATCCACACAGTAACCCACACAACTCCATTCATGTGCATGTGCTACCGGTGCAAGGAGAAGAGTCGGCGCAGCCTCCACCACCTTCTCTCCTGTTGGACACAACTTTCTCTCTTCTCTCCTATTGGACACAACTTTCTCTCTTCTCTCCGTGCCGAGATGTCTTCACAGCGTGGCACGGTGAAATAAAAAAATGTTCAATTCGGGCAGGCAGGCGCAGTGCAACGCTGCAGTAGACGAGGGTTTTCCAATGCCCACTAGCTGAACTAGGGCCAGAAACATTTCCCAGAATGCTTTTCGTCGTCATTTGCGAACTGAATCAAAAAAAAAAAACATGGCAGACATTTCTTATTTTTTAGTGAATAAAATCAATACTTTGAGTTATTCTGCTCCGAGCCGGCGGCTCTTCTCCCAAAACATCGGGTCAAATTTCTTAACAGGCGTTAATTGGATAAACTGAGCCCAGGTTGGGGATCTTAACGGTTACTTTTACGCCTGAAAAGATGTTAAAACTTAATAAAGTGGCATATTAACAGCGCTACAGCTGAAATTAAAACAGCTTTTGGTCTCAGCTTCCTGATTAGTGGTGGTGATGAAAGTAGGGGTAGTGGGAGTATTGGGACAGGCCCCTGGGAAGATTTCAAGGGCCCTAAAATCTGTCCCTTCATTTTTAGGGGTAGTGGTAGTGAGGGAGGGCTAGTGGTAGAAAGTAGCGGGTGTATTGGGATTGGGCCTTAGGCTGATATGAAACACGCCACCTTTAGTTTCAGTGTTGTCTGTGAAACAACCTGCTGACGGTCCAGGTTTATGAACAGTGTTTACCAGACAGATCTCTGGTGACGGGACGTCAGCCGTGCCAGGAAACTCAGTATCCAACTACTGCTCATGTTTCTTTAGGTTCCACTTTAAAGACGGCACAACAAGAGAACCGTGGGATTTTCATTTTAGCTTTTGATTTTAATCAAACCAACTTTAGAACAACTTTACCCAAATCCCACCACCACCAACATTCCTGGCCGTCAAAAAAAGTCTAGCATCCACATTTTCTTGGCTCAGAGGGCTGGCCCTCTCCCCAGGTAATCCCTGTCCCCTACACACACACACACACACACAGACACACACACACACACACACACACACACACACACACGCACACACACACACACAGGTACAGGAAACACACTGACCATGTACATGGGAGACCCACACAGCGTGGCTGCCATCATGTTGCTCTGGAGGTAACGTGCAAAGCCAAAGTCAGCTGCAGGACAGAAGCATGAGACAAGTCAGTAAACACAGGTTATCCCCCCCCCAACATCACCCCCTGCTGCTGCACACGGGACCACCAGGTCCCACCAGGTCCCACCAGGTCCCACGCAGGTCTGACGGGCGGGAAGCAACACCTACCCTGTCAGAGAGACTTTTCTGTGGATCGTACAGGCCTTTAACAGCAGTTAGCCCAACAATGAGGACGAGAGGGGGAGGGGGCAGGTGTGAAGGGCTGGGCAGGCCCACAGACAAACCTAAAGGACTGCAGCCTGGATGCACCTGCTCAGGTAGGGGAGCCATCTGCTGCCCCCCCCCCAAAAAAATACTGGTTTTGAGCTTGACGAGGATAGCAGCTGCTGTGATCGTCCAGGCCCTACACTCTCATTCTGCTCCTGGCGGACTGCACAAATAGAAATACAAATCCAAGGCCTTGCACCTGGTGCTTTTCCACTAGTATCTACTCAGCTCGGCTCGAATCGCCTCCACTCGGTTTGGTTCTTTCCCACTAGGGGCCTAACCAGTACTCGAGTTGAAAAAATAAATCAGGGGGGATGGTGGATTTGATCATATGGGGACAGATAATTTGTGCTGATTACAAATAATATAATATATTACAAATAATAGCAGTGACCAAAACACCTGCAGAAATACTGCAGGAATGACATAGCAGCAGTTAAATGCAGCCTTCTGTAAGCTTTAAATATCCACTGGGCTTACATCAAATACATCAAAACACAACAATAAAAAACACTTTTCTGAACTTATCAATATGACTCTGTCCTTCACAGGATAAGTAAAATGGATCACTGCAAAAACTCACAATCTTAACAATAATATTTGTCTTATTTCTAGTTAAATGTCTCATTTTAGTAAAAAAAATCTTAAAACAAGACTCATCACCTGTTTCAAGTAGATTTTCACTTAAAATAAGTAGAAAAATCTGCCAGTGGAACAAGATTTTTTTGCTTGAGAAGAAAAGATAAATCTTGTCCCACTGGCAGATTTTTCTACTTATTTCAAGTGAAAATTGACTTGAAACAGGTGAAAATTGTCAAATAAGTTATTTTTCTGGTGTTATTTTTCTGGTGATGACTCTAAATGTTGAAATAGCAGTAAAACCACATTCATTGATGAAATGACATAAGGGATGGAAAGGAGGGATGGCAGTTTTACAGGGGGGAGGATTTGGACCGTTTTTATTTCAGGGGGGATGATTTGGACCGTTTTTATTTCAGGGGGGGATGATTTGGACCGTTTTTAAAAAAGGAAATAAACTGAATAAACCTTTCATTGGTGGGAACCAGACAGTACTGGAGTTGAGGGGGGATGGCATCCCCCTGAAATAAAAACGGTCCAAATCACCCCCCCTCAACTCCAGTACTAGGTCTAACGTGTCGAGTAGATACTCTTCTGTATCTATTCTGCTGAGGTTCTAAGCTGCTGAGTCAGCTGTATCTGACATCATCACACTACAGGCCACCGATTGGTCGGGGGGTTGGAGTCAGACGTCTGAATCAGGAGGAGGAAATCAGAGAAAGAGACTCTGACAGATTCTTGTTCATTTTATTCAACCAGCAACGGCAGCAAAAGTCTGTTTCTGATCCAACTCTGAGGTGCAGATGTTCATAAACCTGGTGCTGAGGAGAGAATTAAAAAGGGATCTAGACGGAGATAAGGAACGACCAGATCTACCAGGAGATCTGTCTCTTCATAGCTGCTCACGGCTCCAGCTGACTTTTCAGCAGCATCGAGACAAACTAACAAAAAAAAAAAGCGTTGCCACTTGAAGTTTCTCTCACTCTCATTTCTTAACTTGATATCAAACAAGCCACAGACCCAGCAGCACATCTATCATCTCCTCCAGGTTCTACATCTTTAGTGCTGTTGTTTTCTTTGTTTAGATCAGCAGTTGGCAACCCAAAATGTTTTAGAGCCATATTGGACCAAAAACACAAAGAACAAATATGTCTGGAGCCGCAAAAATTGAAAAGTCTTGTATCAGCCTTAGAAGTACAAGTACAATTTCAAGAAAAAAGTCGAAATGTCGAGAAAAAAAGTCAAAATGTCGAGGAAAAAAAAGTCAAAATGTTGATTAATGTTGAAGTCCAATCCCAAGAAAAAAGTCTCAAATGTCGAGAAAAAAGCTGAAATGTCAAGAGAAAAAAAGAAAAAAAAACTGAAAAAAAGCAGAAAAAAGAGAAAAAAAGCTGAAAAAAGACCAAAAAAAAGCAGAAAAAAGAGAAAGAGAGAAAAAAAAAAGAAAAAAAGCAGAAAAAAAAAAAAGGTCAAACATTTCTGAAAAAGCCACTAGGGCGGCTCTAGAGCCGCGGGTTGCCGACCCCTGGTTTAGATCACACAATCAAATACGTCACAGCAGCTTCTCCAACCTCCTACTTCTGCTCCAGGTGCTGGATTGTAGTGGAAAAGAAACCGGGCCGAGCTGAGATGAGCAGAGCCGAGTAGGTGCTGGTGGAAAAGTGCCAGTCCGTCAGCAAGACAACCTTATAGCGTGTACTCCATTGCAAAAGCATTGCTTTGCAGTAGAAGAGTCTCAGTGCGGCAGTGGCCTGCACCAGCTAAACACATTTGGTGTATCATGGAATTAAAAATACTACAAAAAAACCCCCCAAAAAACAGCAAACTGTTCCAACATCCGACAACAATGGGTCGGCATTTCTCTCCAAAAACGCCTTCAACTGGTTTGTTCAGTTCCCAGACGCATCCAGATCCTTCTCAAAGGAAGAGGGGAAGCTACGCACCGGTCAACATCACTGTCCAGCTGAGACACAGGCCAGGACGGCAAATTCACTATTACTATTTCTATTCTTTTTATTTTTTAGGATCTTTTATTTGGAAAAGCCTTGATTTCACAGATGCAGATTCACATAGCGTCAAAATCACTTCAGGTAAGTTAACATGACATTAACATGACATTTTGTAGAACTTCTGATGTCCAATTTGCTTCCTGTCTCTTCCAAGAATTTTCTTTGTAAAATATTTACATGGAACATGGAAAGCTTCTCATCTCAAATATTACATACAGAAAATTACACACAAAACAGAATGAGTAAAGATCGTGCTGTAAATTATATCAATATATCATATTACAAAACACATTTTGATCCCACTCCTTATTTTTGTCAAGTTAGTAAAAGTCAGACCTAATAAGTTTTATGTTCTCAGTCCCATTAGACACATCTGGTCACATTTCTCCGTCTCTATTTTTAGAGACAATGACAACTTTTCTATTACATATATTTCATATATTACAATTTGTATTCTTAAGATGGGATATTTCCTCATTTAAAATGTTTTTGACAAGTTTTCTATATTTTATTGTAACATTTTATGTATGGTATTATTAAAATGTTAGTGTAATTGTTTCAATTGTTTGATTAGATCTGTGAATTAAGGAGTAGGATATCATTAGTTTTATCTCACACATGCAGGACTTTGCAGCTTTCTATTCAAACCAGAACGAGCTTGAGCACATAAATAATTCAGATGCGTTAATAATCAGCCCACTCCTTCTCTTCCTACCTATTTTGATGCGGATGCCGCTGATGCTGGATTTCTTGCGGCCCACGTAGGACAGCAGGATGTTCTGGGGCTTCAGGTCTCGGTGGATGATTCCCTTGCTGTGGAGGATTCTCATGGCAGCAGCAATCTGCTGCAGGAAAACCCTCAGCGTCTCCTCCCTCAGCGTCCCTTTAGCTGGACGGGGGACAAGGAGGTTTTCATTACTTAGGAACACTTTCAAAGTGTTAGGCAACAGAAGGAAAGTTCTTTTCCCTATAGCATACTTCAACAACAAGGTGATCCAGTAGCTGACAGCTTGTAAATGCTTCTCCCCCGGGAGGGAATGCATCATTCCTTAAGTGCTCTTACACATGCACCCTTTCCCATCAGGAAGAGCTCTTGGTGTTTTCCCAGCGGAGAATGGAAATGGTTACTTATTTGATGTCAAAAATGTCATACATTCTGGATTCATTACAAATCAATTGAAATATTGCAAGCCTTTTATTATTTTAATATTGCTGATTATGGTTTACAGTTTAAGATTAAGATTCCCAGAATATTCTAATTTTTTTAGATAGGATATTTGAGTTTTCTTAAGCTGTGGTCTGTGGCTCTCATCCATCACCTGATGGGATGAGGCCACAGTGGGACAGACCCCAAACCTCTGGGATAAATGGATTTGAGTTACTATAGACACACACTTCTTTTGCATAAGAATTCAGACCAAAAAACCTGAACGTACACAGTGAGTTCTAAATGATGGTTTTCTCAATGTCGATGAATTAAATAAAGACCGTCAGCCTGGAAAGAATCAGCGAGATGAGCTGACGTCCACATGCGTACATTTGCTTTTTAGAATTAGATGGGTGAAACCGTCGCGGTACTAGTGGCTCCATCAGAAGGGTGAAACAAGAGTGAGCTGGTCTAACTTTTTTCTTCACTTCTACACGTCATGCAAAACAGATTTAAATCTGTTTGTTCTTAGTATCCGAATCTGTTTATGTTAGCTGACTGTACAAGCCTGAAGGAAAGACTGGTAACCATTACAAAGACAGTTTGTTTGTTGAAAGAGAGATGACAAGGAAGCCTCTGTACAAAGAAGAGATTCCCACACACACTCTCCCTCTGACACACACACACACACACACACACACACACACGTGGAGAACATGCACACATTCTCTCTCTGACACAAACATGTTCTTTGACACTCCACTTATACTATTGTACACACAACCCTGACACAGAGATAATCCCCCTCACATTCCCCTCACCTACGCTCACACGGCTGCTTCTCCTCCTCCTCCCTAATAACTGTTCTGATGTGTGTGTGACGGATTAGTGTGATGCTTACCTTGCAGATAGTCAGCCAGATCACCTCCGTTGCAGTACTGTGTGAGATGACAAACCAGCATCAGAAACTCTTGCAGTTCAAGTGCAACAATGTCCAGCTGAAAGCACTTTCTCTCCGTGTTTACGTACACATGCATTATGGGAGTTTATTACATCCTGAGAAATGACAGAGACGTACGCCGCTGTTCCACTAGTACCTACTCAGCCCGGTTCGTCCCACCTCAGTTTGGTTCTTTTCCACCAGAGGTCTAACGTGCAGAGTTGATACTTCTCTGCATCTATTCTGCCGAGATTCTAAGCTGCTGAGCTGCTGTATCTGACATCATCACACTACAGACCACTGATTGGTCGGGGGGTTGGAGTCAGACGTCTGAGTCAGGAGGAGGAAATCAGAGAAAGAGACTCTGACGGATTCTGGTTCATTTTATTCAACCAGCAACGGCAGCAAAAGTCTGTTTCATGATCCAACTCTGAGGGTCAGATGTTCATAAACCTGGTGCTGAGGAGAGAATTAAAAAGGGATCTAGACGGAGATAAGGAACGACCAGATCTACCAGGAGCTCTGTCACTTTTTTTACTTTTCAGCAGCGCCGAGACAAACAAAAAAAAAAAGCTTTGCTGCTTGAATCTTCTCTCACTCTCATTTTTTAACTTGGTATCAAACACAAGCCACAGACCAGCAGCACATCTATCATCTCCTCCAGGTTCTACATCTTTAAGGCTGAGTTATGGTTCTGCGTCAAAACGACGCCGTGCCTACGCCATAGGGTACGCGTCGACGCAGACCACACGTACCGCCGTCACTGACACCGTCGCTGACGCCGTCACTGACGCCGTCACTGACCTGCACCTCCCAGAAATTGTAACTACGCGTGGAGGCGACGCAGACCAGACGCAGACGAGAGGGCTGTGATTGGTTTGCTTGGTAGCAACACATTTCCGGTTTCCGGTTTCCGGTTTGAAGCAGTCGTGAACTTTCAGCACTCTTTTCTTCGTGTATGTGTGATTTTTTTTGGTTTTGTTTTTTTGCACAATAGTTGTCCTTATCTCTTTCATTCACTGTGACCGGAAAAAGTCGGATAAACCATTCAGGAAGAGATCGCAACCTTGCAGTCGCGGGGGGAACTGCACTGCAGACAAATGGAGTGACGGAGAAGTCTGAAGGTTCACGACGGCGTCACAGCAACGGCGTAGGCATGGCGTCGGTTTGACGCAGAACCTTAATTCAGGCTTTACTGTTGTTGTCTTCTTCATTTAGATACACAATCACATACGTCACAGCAGCTTCACTCCAACCTCCTACTTCTGATCTGGGTATTGAAAAGAAACCAGGGCAAGACGAGTGGAGTCGGGCTGAGTAGGTACTGGTGGAAAAGCACCAATACATGACTCTGCTGAAGGGCTGGAGCTTTACGGCTGCTCCAAGATCTGCTGCAGGACAGGGAACTCTCCAGACAACAACGAGGACAGACAGAAGCGGGTGGTGTGATGTTTACAGGTGGATTGAGAATGGCCATGGAGATGAAGAACAGCCCTGGTTCCTCCATAAAAGCATGAGCGAAGAAGAAGAAGAAGAGGACCAACATAAGCTGGTCCTGCACAGCTGGTAGCAGCTGGTGCACGCTGCCCTGCCCCGTAGGGACACACTTTATTAAAGTAAATGATTAAAGTAATGTGCTCACTTGCAGGTATGGAGCAGTTACATGCACATGAAGAACTGAGAAAGACTTGTCCATTTCTTTCAGCCTCTCTCTCTCTTCCAGACAACAGTCTGGGGGCTTTAGGGTGATGCTGTCATCATTTGTGTGTGAATTATCCATCATTCATTTCTTCAAACATGCTCAACGCTCTGCCACCTATTACCACCAATTACATCACATGACATTTTCACAAGTACACATGTTAGTTAGAGAAGACTTGTGTTCAGGGGAAACCCACAGCCAGGATTTCCTCCGTTATCTTCTGTTCATGTCTCAGATAACGTAGTGTTCTGGAACGGAGGACCCAGTCCACCGTAAAACTCCCTACACCCACCAAAACCAGGTTTTAGCCAATGCTTTTGCGAGGAACATGGTTCCAAGAACAGAGACGGCTGAGTTTTTAGTTAGGAACTGCAGTCAGAGTTGGTTGTTGTTCCTGCAGCGAGCCGAGAGGGTTCGGTTAAGAAAAGGACAGGAGTAAAAGGCGGGTCGTAGTACTCACCTCCATGACCAGGAACACAGAGTTGGGAGTTTCCTGAAGAGAGGAGACAACACACAATCACAAATCAGTTATCATGTGTCCAAATATGTCCAAACTACATCATAGTAGCACTTCATGTTTGAAGACTGTGACCTTTTCTTTTTTACAGTGCAATCTGTGCATTTTTTGGCTGGTGTGGTTGCAGGGAGTTTAGTACACAGATACATCCCAGATACAGAGAAATGTCCAGGAAAGAAGATGACAGAGGTTTGGAGGAGAATGGGAAAGAGTCAACCTAAGAGATTAAAAACAGAATTGCACACAGTAATAGATACCAAGTGTATTTGAGGAAACGTGCTACATAAACCGTCTTTGCTGAATAAGAGGATCCCTAAGTGATACCTTAAAGGGTGTGCAAACAAACCTATAGATAATGGGATCAACTGCAAGTCTAAACACTGAGGAAAAAGACAAAACAACACTGAGCTTCATCTCATTCATCATTCAAGTTCACACGATAAATGTTTGAGAACTGAAAGCTCTGTTTCATCCAAAACAGCTGAAGAAAGAAAGAAACATTCTGGTTTCTTTGGTGTATCCCCTTTAATCTGGACCTGTTCTAAACATGACGCCTACTGAAGACTCTGCAGCTCACGTCTGACAATAAGAAAGTCTAAAAGTCTCGTCATAGGACTGTCAGATTTTAAAGGACATGTATCATTTAAAAAAAAAAAAAAAGTGTTCATATTTTCATGAAGTCTTAATGAAATAGAGATGTACAAAAGTTATAATCTGAAAAAGAGGAGGGATGGGGATGGGAGTGAGTGATCGAGTGAGTGAGTGAGTGACTACGTTTACATGCAGTCAAAATTCGGGCTATTGCCAATATTCGGGTTTTATAAGGGTTATTGATGCATGGAAACGTAGTCAATTCCATGCATCAATAACTCTTTTCTAACCGGAATATTGGCAATAACCCGGTTTTGCACGGCCATGTAAACACCAATAACCCCTTTGAATAACCTGAATTTGCTCATATTCGGGTTTTTAAAAACCCCAATATGAGCCCTGGGTTACTCCTTTTAAAACCTGAATATTGGGTCATGTAAACGCCAAACAGAATATCCCCATCAAACGGAACAGGAATTTGTTTTCTGCACATGTTCTGTTCACAAGGAATCCTGGTCTTTTGAGTCCAGGAAGTTCTTCTAAACACGGAGAAACACAAGACCAGGAGGAGACTAATCACTTCATAAATGGAATGAAGGATATGAACATTTCTGCATTTGTAGACGGTAGAAAGTACCGGGATAGAAGATTTACAAGAAGGTGAGAGAAAAGTTGCGTGAAGCAGCATTTGTTTTGAATTTGAATACAGGAAGAAGAAGATGAAATGACGGGAATTTCGTCATCACGTTCTCCGTGCGTCGCTGGTTTGATCCACATATCCCTAATGATTAATTACAATGTAAACTGAATATTCTGAATGTTTCAGTGACCGGAATATTAGCAATAACCCCAATTTTGACTGCATGGAAACGTAGTCAGTGTAGTAAGGTCAGAGTGAGCCGAGGACATCAACTACCAGGGGGTGAGGTTACTTCAGGGGAAACGGCTGGTTTCCTCCACTTTCACATGTCTCCCCGGCGGCTGCTGCTCCTGCCTCGCTGCTAAGAGGACAGATAAAGCTCAGCAGGCAGGTGGAGGCGGCTGCACACAGGCCAACCTCTGTCTGCTGAAGGGAGCAGTCCTCACAGAGACGGCTGCTCCGTGTGCAAGCGCTTTCTGAAACTTTGGTTCAGACACCAGCTGCATCTCAGATAAAAACAAGCGGTTTTTCCCACTGGTGTCCATTAAGGGCAGGGCTCCAAAACAATCCTTTCCAGGACAAAATATTCTAAAACAACAGTGATAAAAATAGCTTCTCTAATCATAAATGGACAACACTCATCTAATCACAAGACGCCCTTCACAAGCATCACAGTCTGCAGTCGGGACATACAGTTGTGGGAAAAAGTGTTTGCCCTATTCCTGATTTCTTTTTTTTTTTGCACGTTTGTCACACTTAAATGTTTCAGATCATCAAACAAATTTAAATATTAGACAAAGATAACACAAGTAAACACAAAATGCAGTTTTTAAATTAAGGTTTTTATTATTAAGGGAAAAAAAAATCCAAACCTACATGGACTTGTGTGAAAAAGTGATTGCCCTCCCCTTTTAAAACATAAATTAACTGTAGTTTATCACATCTTTGGAAAGCTGAGTTCAGTTTCTCCCACCACACCCCGGCCTGATTACTGACACACCTCTTCTCAATCAAGAAATCCCTTACAGTAAATAGGACCTGCCTGACAAAGTGAAGCAGACCAAAAGATGCTCAAAAGATAGACATCATGCTGCGATCCAAAGACATTCAGGAACTAATGAGGAACAAAGTAATTCAGATCTATTAGTCTGGAAAGCTTTGGGACTCCAGCGAACCACCGTGAGAGCCATTATCCACAAATGGAGAAAACATGGAAGAGTGGTGAACCTTCCCAGGAGGCCAGTCGACTAAAATGACCCCAAGAGCAGCGACAACTCATCCAAGAGTCAGTAAAGACCCAGAACAACATCCAGAGACCTGCAGGCCTCACCTGCCTCAGTTAAGGTCAGTAAAGACCCAGAACAACATCCAGAGACCTGCAGGCCTCACCTGCCTCAGTTAAGGTCAGTGTTCACAACTCCACCATAAGAAAGAGACGGGGCAGAAATGGCTGCATGGCAGAGTTCCAAGACCAAAACCACTGCTGAGCAAAAACATAAAGCTCGTCTCAGTTTTGACAGAAAACATCTTGATGATCCCCAAGACTTGTGGGGAAATACTCTGTGGACTGACGAGACAAAAGTTGAACTTTTTGGAAGGTGTATGTCCCATTACATCTGGTGTAAAAGTAACACAGCATTTCAGAAAAGGAACATCCTAGCAACAGTAAAACATGGTGGTGGTAGTGTGATGGTCTGGGCTGTTCTGCTGCTTCAGGACCTGGAAGACTTGCTGTGGTAAATGGAACCATGAATTCTGCCGTCTACCAAAACATCCTGAAGGAGAATGTCCAGCCATCTGTTGGTGACCTCAAGCTGAAGCCACTTGGGTTCTGCAGCAGGACAATGATCATAAACACACCAGCAAGTCCAGCTCTGAATGGCTTAAGAAAAACTAAATGAAGACTTTGGAGTGGCCTAGTCAAAGTCCCAACCTGAATCCCATTGAGATGCTGAGGCATGACCTTAAAAAGGAGGTTCCTGCTCCAGAACACTCCAATGTGGCTGAATTACAACAATTCTGCAAAGATGAGTGGGCCAGAATTCCTCTACAGCCTGTAAAAGACTCATTGCCAGTTATGGCAAACGCTTGATTGCAGTTGTTGCTGCTGAGGGTGGAACAACCAGTTATTAGGTCTAGAGGGCAATCACTTTTTCACACAGGGCCATGTAGGTTTAGATTTTTTTTTAATAATAAAAACCTTCATTTAAAAACTGCATTTTGTCTTTACTTGTGTTATCTTCTTCTAATATTTAAATCTGTTTGATCTGAAACATTTAAGTGCGACAAACATGCAAAAAAAAATCAGAAATCAAGAAGGGGGCAAATACTTTTTCACACAACTGTATGTTGTTCCTTCTGGTTCTGAAACTGAGCTCATTTAAAAAAAAAAAAAAAAAAAAAAAGGGCCACAAACTGAAAAATGCACAAACACTGTGGCCTGCCAGGAGTTAATGTGAGCCACAACAACAGAGCGTCTGGTTGGCTGCTCCGGCTGCTCCGGCGCTGCGTCACGCCTCAACTCTGGGACTGGATGGTTATGCAACCGCATGGGGGATGGGTCAGAGCAAAACTGCAGAGGGTGGAGATAATAGAGCGTGTGTGTGTGCATGTTTGTGTGTAATGGGAAAGGAGCAGATTAGGAGTGAGCAGAGACCCAGCGGGTCCGTGTCACGCAAGCAGGATCCAGGTTTGAGTAGAAGCAGCAGATGACTGTCAGGGATAAAGGGTCAGCATCACTCACAGACAGTAAACGGCCAGAGACGTTTACTGTTTTCCAGGCAGGTCAACTGCACACGGCCGTCTAACAAAACACCCCAATAACTTCACACCCAGTACAAAAAAAAAAACACACGAGCGGACGAGTCCAGACACCTCAGCAGTGACCCGCGTGTCCTGGAGTCATCTGAGCGTGCTCGCACGGATGTTGTGATTTAGCTTATTGCACAGTGAGCTCATGTTACGCTGCATGTGACTGAGAACACGTTCACGTGCGCCGGTGCAGCAACGCCGTTCTGCTGTGAGGTCAGTCCACCTGGCTCAATGCCTGAAAAGCACAGCTCTGTGAGGGAATATACACCCATGCACGTTTTCTAGGGAAGCTCACTTTGCTCCAAAATCCCTATAATCATGTGTCAAAAGTATCCAAGAACTTCTTATTTTTATATACAGGACTGTCTCAGCAAATTAGAATATTGTGATAGTCCTTTATTTTCTGTAATGCAAAAATGTCATACATTCTGGATTCATTACAAATCAACTGAAATATTGAAAGCCTTTTATTATTTTAATATTGCTGATCATGGCTTACAGCTTAAGAAAACTCAAATATCCTATCTAAAAAAATTTGAATATTCTGGGAATCTTAATCTTAAACTGTAAACCCTAATCAGCAATATTAAAATAATAAAAGGCTTGCAATATTTCAGTTGATTTTTAATGAATCCGGAATGTATGACATTTTTGCATTACAGAAAATAAAGGACTTTATCACAATATTCTAATTTGCTGAGACAGTCCTGTATATGTGTCAGTAATTCCATGTGTGACATATTTCCTCTCCCTGTCTGCAGTGACGGTGCTGGGAGCGTCACCGGAGCTCTGCATCCCTCCAGCTGCTTCTCCTCTCCTTCCACAAACTCTCGCCCCAAGGAGAGTGCAAGAGCAGGAATCAAACCAGCGACCACTGACCTTCTGACTGGCAGAAAACAGCTGCACCTCCTAACCCACATCTCACGCCCTCCATATATTTATGTTCCTCAGAACCGGTGTTCACATGTGACAAACCCAAACAAGAATCTGTTGAGAGTCCAAATGCCTCAGTGGTTTTAGTCAGCAGACCTTATTTTATAAACATAAAAAGTTTATTTTACTTTCATCATGTCAAATCCACAACATAACTGAGATTATTTCCATAATTGTAGAATTTGAAGATGTTTTTTTTTCTTCCTGAACAATGAGCAGGTCCAGATCCGTGTATTTGTGAAGTCTGCTGGTCCCTGGTTAGTCCTCTGTGTGGGCTGCACGTCTGACTGGAATAAACGCAGAAACCACAACGGGATCCTCGCTAGACTCACCAACTCACCAGCTGCTGATCATGCTTTACAACTGATTTTCAGCAGTCGCTCTGACCAACGAATACTCAACAAATCATGTGGTCAGTGTTTACTTCCATGCACAGCCCAGATCTCTCACTGATTACGTTTACATGCAGTCAAAATTGGGGTTATTGCTAATATTCCGGTTACTGAAACATTCGGAATATTCCGTTTACATGGTAATTAATCATTCAGGATATCTGGATCAAACCAGCGACGCACAGAGAACGTGATGACGCAATTCCCGTCATTTCTGCTTCTTCTTCCTGTATCCAAATTCAAAACAAATGCTGCTTCGTGCAACTTTTCTCCCACCTTCTTGTAAATCTTCTATCCCGGTACTTTCTACCGTCTACAAATGCAGAAATGTTCATATCCTTCATTACATTTATGAAGTGATTAGTCTCCTCCTGGTCTTGTGTTTCTCCGTGTTTATAAGAACTTCCGTGACTCAAAAGACCAGGATTCCTTGTGAACAGAACATGTGCAGAAAACAAATTCCTGTTCCGTTTGATGGGGATATTCCGTTTGGCGTTTACATGACCCAATATTCAGGTTTTAAAAGGAGTAACCCAGGGGTCATATTCGGGTTTTTAAAAACCTGAATATGAGCAAATTCTGGTTATTCAAAAGGGGTTATTGGTGTTTACATGGCCGTGCAAATTCGGGTTATTGCCAATATTCTGGTTTTAAAAGGGTTATTGACTGATGGAAACGCAGTCACTGCCTCTCCTTTAAAGCGCTTGAATAAATACATCAACATGGAGTCTGTTTCTGGTCACTAGGTGCATCATGATGTCAGTCACCGGAAAGCGTCTTTGATGGGGACGTTTTTTCACCCTCATTGCCTCGTCGTCGTCATAGTAACAGGTATAACATGCAAGGCTAGACAACATGCAGGGCAACAACAACAATGCTTTGGACAAACACTTGTTCCATATTTTAAAAGGTACCACAGCAGCTGAGGCTGTGTATCCTCCTGAAGTTCATGGCAGCAGTTACTACGAGTGCATCAGCATCATTTCATAAAAAGGTGTGCACTTTAGAATGTCAGGACAAGGCCGACGAGCAGGGTGACTTTGACCTTGCTGTGTTGTAATGCATGTTAACCAGGTAATCAAGTAACCCCTTTACAAATGCTTACCAGAAAAAAATAAAACCCTTCTTTAATCACGTCAGCATTTATTCCTCTTTATACTGTGTCTTAAAGCAGCACTTTGTAACTTTTCCAGCTTAATATCATATTTCCAGAGTCATTGTGATGGTACATCAACTTCCAACAGGTTTAATGAACCTCTGTCATGGTCTGAGGGGTCTGTATCGCCTTCACTGGCACAATGTAACTGTGAGGAGCATGGTAGGAACCCTGCCACACTAAAAAACTACACATTTTTACGGCTTTGACTGCTTTACGGCATACGTCACTTCCCCCTCCTTCCCGATTCGTAGTCGAGACGAAAATGGGCGGGGGCGTGGAGCGCAGAGCTCAGCAGAAGCTGGTAACCCGTTGCTGTGTTGTGGCTGCAGCAGCTCCACACAACAGACGTGGGGAAAAGATCGCTAATGGTTTAACTTTTCACCGCTTTCCTGCTCGGAGGCAGAACCACGGAGGCCAAGTATCTGATATAACAGAGTAAAAGAGTGAAAGAGTCGTCAGCTCGCTTGGATCGCGGCTGTAACGACCAAACACCTTCCACAGTAAACCACAAACAAACACTCACACAGACCGGGGTCGGATCATTCATACGGGTTTTATTCCCCACTTCTCCAGCTAAACGCAGTTGCTGGCCAGCTCTCGATTAACCCCAATCTTCAGATAAAACTAGTTCGTTGAGGAAAAAATATTAACTCTTTTTGTAGCTGCAGAGGAAAAAAATAATCTCACGAGGAAAACAAAAATATTGCTCACGCCTCGGAGCCTCTTCAGCATAATATAGCAATAAAAAAAAAAGAAAAGAGAAGTAAGAGTGATACAAAACATGTACTGTATGTTGTACTATTATACTAATTTATTGAAACATGTGGCGAGTCAAACCAAAGCAACAACCAAAGCAGCTGCCAAACACTCCTAAACAAGGTAGCCGGAGATGTGGGTTGTGCAGAACTGCGGCAGTAAATCCTCATCGGAGCTCCACTCTTTGATAGGGATTTCATATGGATCTAAACCGTTAATAAATCATTATTTTCTCCATATACCGCTCCCTGGCTTCCTTGTTTAAGGTATCCCAGTAAATTCCAGTTCCTTTCCAGCAGTTTAACATCTTTTTTTTTGCGTTCCGTCTGTTCACTTGGTGAAACAGAAAAGTAGTTTTGAAAGTCGGTCCCGTCTCTCATTCACTATCAAAACAAATGCAGCGACGGGGACAGGAGTTTTCCGGCAGTACGCGCTGGTGCTCATGGGAAATGTAGTGTTCTTTCTGGTAAAGCACTACCGCTTTTGTCCAAAGGAGCCGCCAAACTCAACTAAAGCTGAAAGTTACATTGTGCTGCTTTAAGTAACGTGTGTGGTCGTGGGGGTAAATGAAGATAGAAATGGCACTAAAATTCCTCCGTACAGAAGTGGAAAACCTGCCACGTTCACCAGCAGCTTCTCCTCCGTGGTTTTTAATGGGGAACAACAGAGATATATTTCCTCTTGTTTATCAAAGTCAGCGATGTATAACAATGTCCACTTTAACGGGATAACACACTTGCTTTGGGGGCATCGTTTTGTTTCTGTTGTGCCAAGCTCCGCTTTTGACAAGCTGCTTTCCTTTGACGTTTTGCAAAAGTCCCGCCTGTGCACTTCTCAAAGACTAGGAATGGGATCCATGCGATGTGTTGGGTCATTACAGCCGGGAGGCTAAAAATAAAACTAGTAAAGTACATGGGATAAACACACCAAAGACGGTATCTGCAGATCATTTGTTTAAGAAAATGTGAACAGTCCAGTAAATAAAAACAATCAGTGCATCTGTAAGTGCTGACTGCCTCCGTCTGCTCTCATCCAAATATCCATCAGCTAGAAAAGGACAAATAAGAAGGGAAAAAAAGCTTTTAAAACTCTTACGGTGATTAGCAGACTAAACTAGTTGTGATTATTTAAAAAAAGGTCAAACTATCCCTGAGTCACCGCCTTTTATGAAACGGCAGTAGTTTAAGTCATAATTTACAGTACACAGGTCAAAAATAACTGCTTTTTGGGGTCATAGTATCAGATTATGAACATGCTGTCCATTTCCTATCAGGGGGAAAAAACCCAACAACAAACTTACACGCAGATCCCTGATAAGACCGATCTTATCTCACTGCATTTTAATCGCACCACTTTGGTGTTTGACTGTGCTAAAGAAAATAACAACGGAGCTCGCCCTGCAGTGTTACCTGGGATATCTAACACTGATACCATTACAGTTTACTACAGTATCCTGGACTTCTGGAATGGAAGAAATAAAAGAGAAGAATGAGAAAGAAAATCCAAGAAAGGAGGCCTGAAAAAGCCTGCAGAGCCAGAGCTGGCATCTGTCATACAAAGATTGACTCAGTCTAACAACGGTGAAAACAAAGGAGTAAATAACAACAATAACATCAGCTGTGCCATGTTTCATTTCACGAGATTTTACAAATATACACCCCACAACGCTGTAGCATGTTTAGTATTTACGCAAAGATCTTTGAAAACTGGCCTTTGGTCAAAACTAAATCATCAAAGAGTCCAACAACAGAGCATGGATTAGAAATACATGCAGTTTACAACACAACTTTCAGAAGAAGGGGCGGGGCTAATTTGCAACAATTATGGTTGAGGACTCAATACAGAGTCCGATGACACCACCCACGAGTCTTTATGTCAAACCATTCAAAAGTTATTGCAGAAAGTAGGAACTATCAAATATGGACCAATCAGATGAAGGGTTGGCGCGCTTTTTGGCGTCTATCGTCGCCACGGTAACGCTTTTGACTGAGAAAAGTAATGCGCGTCGTCGCAGGATCAAGAGCATATTTTGATGTATAACACACCTGGGTGCACGTTACGGTTCAGGCCGTATTAACTGCCGAAGGGATGGCATAAATTGCGCCAAAATTACACGATTAATTAAAAATGTCCGACTTCCTGTTGGGTTTCGGCCATGGCGCCAAGAGACTTTTCTTTAAGTTGCGACATGATACAGGTGTGTACCGATTTTCGTGGATGTACGTCAAACCATATTGTTGGGCTTGAGGCACAAAGTTTTCTAGGGGGCGCTGTTGAGCCATTTTGCCACGCCCATTAATGCAAACCATGAAATATCCAATTTTTCACCAGGCCTGGCTTATCACAAAATTTGGTGACTTTTGGGGCACGTTTAGGGAGAAAAAAGGCCCTCATTTCATCGGAAGAAAAATAAAAACGCGAACGAGGAAAATAAAAACATCTCCTACAGATACAACAATAATAATATAGAGGGAATGTTCATGTCGTCACAGTCACAGTGTGTTTCGCCCACTGAGTGTCAGAAAGACTGAGTGTCAGAAAGACTGAGTGTCAGAAAGACTGAGTGGCAGCGTAAAATTTCAGTTTGAGCAACTGGAAAACATCTAAAATGGGAAAGAGCTGTTGTGCGATCGACTGTACTCATAGATTTAGCAAGAAATCAGAGTTATCGTTTTACAGACTGACGAAAAATAAGCTTAACAGAGACAAATGGATCGCTGCAATTCACAGAAACAACTGGATTCCAGGCACCGAAACGTGGATTTGCGGTTACCATTTTGTATCAGGTAATGTTGGATTTTTGGGTAGCTAACGTTAAACGGTCAAATCATAAAGTTCGGTGTCCTCATCATTTTAATTTCTACAACAAATCCTGCTTTGAAGTCGGACCAAGCGTCAAGACTTTTGTAAGCCTTCAAGCTTTGCTTCGTGTATTTCCCCGGCGTAGAAATTAACTAAATATCAGGAAACTGGATTCGTGGCCAAATATTAATGTCCATGGACCACTGGTTCTTGGTAACTGTACCAAATATTAATGTCCATGGACCACTGGTTCTTGGTAACTGTACCAAATATTAATGTCCATGGACCACTGGATCTTGGAAACTGTTCCAAATATTAATGTCCATGGACCACTGGATCTTGGGGTAAATGTACCAAATATTAATGTCCATGGACCACTGGTTCTTGGGGAAACTGTACCAAATATTAATGTCCATGGACCACTGGTTCTTGGTAACTGTACCAAATATTAATGTCCATGGACCACTGGTTCTTGGGGAAACTGTACCAAATATTAATGTCCATGGACCACTGGTTCTTGGTAACTGTACCAAATATTAATGTCCATGGACCACTGGTTCTTGGGGTAACTGTACCAAATATTAATGTCCATGGACCACTGGTTCTTGGTAACTGTACCAAATATTAATGTCCATGGACCACTGGTTCTTGGTGTAACTGTACCAAATATTAATATCCATGGACCACTGGTTCTTGGTAACTGTACCAAATATTAATGTCCATGGAACACTGGTTCTTGGTAACTGTACCAAATATTAATGTCCATGGACCACTGGTTCTTGGGGTAACTGTACCAAATATTAATGTCCATGGACCACCGGTTCTTGGGGTAACTGTATGGGTCACTGTCAAGTCCAACTGACGCTAATTTAAGCCGATAATCGTCTGTTATCCCGTCTTCTCCACTAGTAGCAGCTGTTTTTACCACTCAGTGTGACTAAGGGGGGGGGGGGGGGGGGGGGAGGTCCAGTGGGAATGTGACGTCGATGCAGACCCTCTATTGTTTCCAAAGTGAGTGTGTGATTGCATTTAATAATGAGCTAAATACTGACAAAAACACCAACCAACAAACAACCGTATCAGAACTGCCATGAGCGAGCAGTCCCACCTGACGCGATCTCTCACACCATCACCACTGACCTTTATTGGGAAGGAAATGAATGACACTGCTGATCTGCAACAGCACATCCAGTAATCAATGTCAAGCCCCAAAAATAAAGTCTTATATTTCACCTGCAGTAACATGATGATTTCAATAGTCCCTTTTTCTAAATCGTCAAGTGTCTGAATGCAGAGTATAGGCCGAATTATGCTTCTGCGTTAAAATGGCGCCGTGCCTACGGCGTGTGGTTTGGATCGACGCAGACGACACGCCGTCACCTGCGGCGTCACTGACGTGCACCTCCCGAAAATTGTAACTACGCGTCGAGGAGACGCAGACCACATGCAGACCGAGAGGGCTGTGATTGGTTCACTTGGGAGCAACGCATTTCCAGTTTACGGTTTGAATCAGTAGTGAACTTCCAGGGCTCTTTTCTTTGTTTATGTGTGATTTTTTTTGTTTTTGTTTTTTGCACAATAGTTGTCCTTATTTCTTTGATTTACTGTGACCGGAAAAAGTCGGATAAACCATTCAGAAAAAGATTGCTAACTAGTGGCCGTGGGGGGTACTGCACCGCGACCAAATGGAGAGACGGAGAAGTCCGAAGGGTTCAGCACGGCGTCACGGCTGCGGCGTGTGCTCTGCGTTGGTTTGACGCAGAAGCATATTTCAGCCTTAAGACCTTGTTAGACCAGTCCACGGACGGCATGACCTTCCAGGCCTGAAGCCTTGAACCAGTCTGCAGGAAAACCCCAGACAGACAGGCAGGCATGCACCATACTAAACTAAGCTTTAAAAGGAGCTTGAGGCCGGATTGTGGCAGGATTTATGAAAAAAATCAGTATACATTTTAAGTTTTCTAGTAATAATGTCAGATGAAGCGTTCCAAACCCAAAAGAATGAGTCCTCTAGTGTATCTCTCCTTTGCCTTGAACAGGCTGTGTGCTGCAAAATGTGCTGCAATTCGGTCCCGAATTTCCCGCGCTGGGCTGCGGATGTGACGTCACATGACGCTGCATGTGCGTTCTCCCCGTTCTCCCGTGCCGGCTTCACTGTTGGCTGCAGTACCCCCAACGACCGTCGTGGTGAAGGGTGGCGCTAGAGAGTCTAATTTCTTAATAGGAGCCTCAAGCTCCTTTAAAGTTATTCTATGCAACTTCCTAGAGCTAGCAAGATTTGAAAGTGGCGCTTCCTCTAAGCCCCGCCCCCCCCCCGCCCCCACCCACGAGCGCTCCGTCCAAAGCCACGCCCCCACAAACACGAACGCGCATACGATTATTAAACATTTTGGACAGCACATTTACAGCAAAACTACCCCATGTCTCATTCACCTGTAAGCGAGGCCGGTTTTAGGGGGGGCAGGGGGGGGGCTGTGCCCACCCAAGTGCCCACCCAAACGTGCATCATGCCCAAAAGCACGGCACGGCAGCGCTGCGGTGCGCTGCAGGCTCTAAAGCAGGCTCTAAAGCCACGGCTACGCCGTAGCCTACGGCGTCTACGCTCCCGCTCCCCGGTCACACACAGCGGGACCGACCCGCTCTGGAAATAACTACCGGTACATAATATCTATATACTGGGGTCCGTGGCAGAAGGGAGGGAGGGGGTTACACTGGGACACTGTGAGCCCAGGAGGACCCGTGGGAAGTGAACACGTCGGGCTGCTGGAAGCGAGTGCGCGCATGGGACAGGGCGGGGGAGCGTGGTTTAAAATGAAGACATCTGATTGGTTCTTTCCCTTCCTGGACCTGGACCAATCCGTATCATTCGGACCGAATGGGGGGGGCTTAGAGGTGCCTCTTTCAAATCTTGCTAGCTGATCAGGGATCAGGAATTTGTTGCATAGAATGCCTTTAACTGTGTGAAACACCACCTTACACAAGCAGAGGGAATCTAAAGCAGTGGTCCCCAACCTTTTCTGAACCGCAGACCGGTTTAATGTCTGACAATATTTTCACAGCCCAATCTAAAGGTGTAGCTGATAAAAACTAAATAAAATGACAAGATCGGCATTAAAAACTGTGGGATTTTCTCTATAGTAATAATAATAATAATAATAATAATAATGAATAATAATAATAAAACATCATTTTCGAAAAAATAAAATAATGGAAATTGTAAATTACCTTTTAACATGAGTATTCCTATAAATGTGTTTTTATGTTTGTTTTCTCATTAACGTTATTTAAAGCCAGGCTTTTATTTTATTTGTTATATATTAAGGAGACCTATATTTAGCGCTTTTATTTTGAAGGCGTCTCGCCGAGAACTTGTAAACATCCGGCGCTTCAGACGGCGCTAAACTAGTGTCAGGAATGCTAAAGTGGAGCCTAACTGACACAAAAAGCACCTGCTGATAAGAATTTGTTTTCTTTGCAAATTTTATGCTGTATTTATGTCCAGCTTGAGTTTGGTTGCCATGGTTACTCATGTATTGTGGTTAACGGTAGGCCTGATTTATGATTCATTTATGATCCAAGGAATAAAAACATTGTGAACCATCAGTTTGAGAGTCAACCATCATCAGTCGGGGCTACAGAAATTATTTTTTCTGCCTGTGCGGCCCGGTACCAAATGACCCAGGAACCGGTACCGGGCCATGGCCCGGGGGTTGGGGACCACTGATCTAAAGGATTAATGGAGCTTTTAAATGCCCCCATCAGTTATCAGAAACAGGGGCACAGAGAAAGGAGTGGCCTGCAGCAACAGACCAGGATCTGAACCTGGACCAGCTGCCAGTAGCTGAGCTACATGGAACCTCCACAAAGTGGATTTAATCCACATTTACATGACAACTACCAAACTGTCACTGAACGTGGACCAAAACAGACTTGATTTTATTTCATCAGTCAGACACTGGAACAGACAAGTCTGTGCAGTCTAAGTACTAAGAGTATTGAGTAAACAAATAGTTGATAGAGATGCACATTTGCACTGGAATTGCAAAGAGATTAGCAACACTTCAGGATAGAAATGTTTTCAAACTTACCTGCACATCATAAAGAGCCACAATGTTTTCATGCTGCAGTTCCTGAGTAAAGACAACAGAAAGAACAGGATGTGTCAGTGGGAACATTAACTCATCAACCTAGCTGAAGCTGCTGATGCAATTCATCACCGACATTTCCTTAAGGGCTTTTAGGCCCATCATGTCAAAGCTGCAAGCTCAAATAAGCTCAGCGTCAGATCATTCTGTAAGAACACTGAGAAGATACGAGACAGGCAATTAGTCCACATGCTCACCTTAAGGATTTTGATTTCCTTGCCAAGGAGGATTTGGGACTTGGACAGGTTCTTCTTATTAATGCTCTTAATGGCCACTTCCCAGTCGGTTTTCTTCACAGCAAAGAGAACGGGACAACAGAGAAAAGTGGTTAAAATACAATTTATTCATGAAGTTCTAGTAAAAGCGTGACGTTTTATATCTTGGTGTTGCCGCTCATCCCTGTTTAATTGCAATTCCTAACTTCCTCCAACACCTTGGTCACACGTGTGTATAAATAAACAGCTTCTGATATTTATTGCTCCTCATGCATTTTTTAAGTTCATAAAATTGGTATTCTTTGTTTCATATTGAAGGCAAAAAGCATATGAAAAGGTTCTGGTTCTCTCCATCTCTCCACAAAAAAAATACCAATTCAACTCCATCTTTTTAACTATAAATCTATCACCACATTCAGTCTTTGGAGCCCCCAAAACACTGCTCTAAAAGATACTAAATACTACTAAAATACACCAATTAAATTGAATTAATAAAAACCAATTAAATTAGTACACCTGTACTGCAAAACTGTAATGACTCAAATGAAACAAGTTTGAAATGTAAGAACAGATTCAACATTTATTCAAACTGTATGGCTTAAACAGTGGGATAACAGTGCAAACAGCAAAAGTACCATTGTCCTTCAAGTTTTCTTAGCTCATAAAATCACAAAGTAGAAAAAAATACAACCTGATAAATAAAGAAACAGGACAAATAAATAAAAGTTCACTGAAAATAAAATCCTATCAGTGATGACCTCTTCTAATATAAATAAAATGTGTAAATTAACCTGTGGTTGGAACATGCCACAAATTAGATACTATTGCAATTTTCTTTCGTAATAGTCAAACGTTATATCAAAATGTAACAACCATTTCCTTCTGTTTTTGCAGACTCTGCACATAATAGATGATGTTTGCTCCTCGTCTCTTTTTAAATCCAAACCTGTTCCAGATAACGGAGCTGGAGCCTCGATTAACAACGAGCTCCTCGCTCTCAGATCCGCCTTCCGCCATGTTTGTTACACAAAAACCTCATCAACGGGAATTTATCATTTTTACCGCGAGATGACAAATTCTTACAGTGGGGAATTTTTTTGACGGTATATCGTGAACGGTAAAATATCACCCATTCCTAGTCCACAGTCCTAAACCGTTTCCCTCAGAAGATAAACTGATAGATGTGTAAACACTCAGTTGGTTTTTCTACCTCCATCCAGCCTAGTGCAGGTCTTAATTGTGTTGTATTAAAATGTTTCAGTATCTTTAATCAATCGATGGAACTCTTCATCATGGAAAACTTCATATCAGCCCATCTCACCATCACCAAAGGGGTGCCTCAGGGTTCTATTCTAGGCCCAACATTATTTTCCATCTACATCAATGACACAACCAGGTTTGCCGGCAACTCAAAAATCCATCTTTATGCCGATGACACCATCCTTTATTCTGAGGGCCCGTCCCTCCAGTCCGCTGCAGCCACACTACAACACAGCCTCACTTCCGTTGAACAGCACTTCCACAGTCTCCAGCTCCTCCTCAACACCAAAAAAACAAAATGCATTGTCTTTGACCGGAAACACACTCCCACCACTGTTCCTAAATTGTTCTGCGCCGACGGCTCTGAACTAGAGTTCGTATCTTGTTACAAATACCTTGGCCTCTGGTTGGACTCATCCCTTTCTTTCTCCACCCACATCAAACACCTACAGTCAAAAGTCATAGCTCGTCTGAGCTTTCTCTACTGGAACAAGGCCTCCTTCACCCGTGCAGCCAAACACACACTCGTCAAAATGACCATTCTGCCCATTTTCGACTACGGTGACACCATCTATAGAATCGCACCTGACTCTACTCTCAGTAAACTGGACCCACTCCATCATTCCGCCATCCGTTTTGCAACTGGGGCTCCTTTTCACCACTCACCACTGCGACCTCTATAACCTGGTAGACTGGACCTCCCTTCACACCAGACGGCTCCATCACTGGTTTTTGCTCATCTACAAATCTATCCTCGGCATTACTCCTCCCTACCCCTCCTCTCTTCTGCACCTCTCACAACCTGCCCGCACTCTAAGGTCCAGCGCCTTCATCAATCTCTCCATCCCCAAAGTCCGCACCATCTTTGGGCGCAATGCCTTCCGGTTCGCTGCAGCCTCTGATTGGAACACCCTACAAAAAACCCTTAAACTTTCTGTTCTCACTTCCATCTCCACCTTCAAACGTCATCTTTTATCAAGTACAACCGACTCCTGCACTTGCCTTTAGTCCTCTTTCATGCATACTGACTGTTTTGCTTGATTAATTGTTTTATCTTTTGTATTGTGTTTTAATGTATTTTTGTGTATTTATATGTTTTTTTTTTTTCATCTTAGCTCCCTCCCCTTACCCCCCTAGGCTGCACTTGTAAATAAGAAATTTGTTCTTAAATTGCTTGCCTGGTTAAATAAAGGTTAAATAAAATAAAAAATAAACTCTGCAACACACATCCAAACCTATTTCATTAATTAAACTCCAGCTTTTGAAACTATCGACTCACAAGAAATGAGACTATAGAGCCACTTCCTTATCTTTTCCTCCAGTGCCATTGATGGTTAATAATCAATTAAATCAGGAAAAATTACCGTTTCATTTTAGCAGCTTAAAGCTAGGGTCTACGATCTTGAGTTTTTAAAAAAAAGAGACACCTACTCCCCACAAAAACTCCCTCCCCCCTGTGCTCTGCCTTACATGAAGCTCCCCCTCTGGTACGGGAGCCAGCAGGACCAAAAACAAAGTCACTATAAAAGTCCATTGGAAAACAAATACAACGCGGAGCCGTGTGTGTCCTTGGTGTTGCCGTACTTTGGGAGGCGGGGAGTAGGTGAGGACTGTCCAATCACTGACATTCAAGCAGATTGACCAATAGGCGCCGTTCGGGCCGAATGGCGCCTATTGGTCGACTTCTTTGCAGGATTACAGCAGATAGAAGAAATATTTTCTTTTAGTTCTTTTTGCTAATCATATTTCATAGGTAACACTATTGGGCCATAACAACCTTATAAATGATTTTGATAAAAATGTACAGATGTAAACTCGTAGACCCTAGCTTTAAGTACATTGCGTTTGTCACTTGTGTTGAATAAATTATCCATTATCTATCCATCCATTATCTATACCCGCTTTATCCTTTTCAGGGTCACGGGGGTCTGCTGGAGCCTATCCCAGCTCATTTCAGGTGAGAGGCAGGGGTTACACCCTGGACAGGTCACCAGTCCATCACAGGGCCACATAGAAACACACAAACCATGCTCACAACCACACTCATGCTCACACCTACGGGCAATTTAGAATCACCAATTAACCTAACATGCATGTTTTTGGACTGTGGGAGGAAGCCAGAGTACCCGGAGAGAACCCACGCAAGCACGGGGAGAACATGCAAACTCCACACAGAAAGGCCCCTGCCTTGAATAAATTAAATAAAGATAATTTTATCTGAAATCAGGAAGTTAATTGCAAGAATTCATATGATTTTTTTCTTGATACATTTGACTGTACGTGCGAGTGCAAAAAGCTAAGCCCTTTTGGCCTGAAGTGCACCGTCAGCGCTGCTGCGTAGCGCCTGGCTCAAATGGCGAAGGAAATTTTAGAATCAGGTGAGTTGGCTTTCTAACAGCTAAGCCTTCCTCCTGAGCTGAATGACACACTGAATGACGAAGGGCTCAGATGACAGCCAGACCGAGTGCCAGCCGACTTCCTCTAGAGCCACAGAGGAAAGGGACCCTTACATAACTAAGATCCGGCTTCCACATGGGGAAAGTGTATATATTGACTTCTGGAACCCACATGAACTGTGAGGATCTAAGAGCATGTCCTGCACCCAAAAACACACATTCATGGCAAAATAAACCCAGGGAAGCATCTGACCATGTCCACACCTTTGAGAAATACACACACATGGCGTGGACGAATAAAATCAGCGTAGAAGACAGACAAGAAGTTAGCCAAATGCAGGTCTGTGGATAAAAAGGGATGTTTCCAAATTAAACTAGGTCAATAGGAGATGTTCTTATTCTGCGGGTGCAGTCTGCCTCGGGCCAGATAAAGGATCCAGCAGCTGAGTGAGAGTGGATAAGAGTGACGTGAGTTGCTGTGCATTGTGCAGCAAAGCCCTGAGAACTGAACTGTATCCCTCTCCAGCTCTCCGACTGCCTGGCCACCCAAGCGTGACCGGGCTGCCAACACTGCAAATGCAAAGACGGAGGGGGTATAGGGACTCAATGGCCCATCATGCATCACTGAAGGGTGAAGATGTGCACTACATGCACTAACAGAAAGTAGAATTGTTGCCCTAACCTGACCGATTTCAAATTTTTAAAAGCCATGAATACACCTTAGCTGGGTCAAACTGAAGCTCTTGAGATGGAACTTTTAGTGCCAGATAATGCTCCTAATCAGAGTTATTCCAGCATGTAACAGCCCTTGGCATCAATGATACAGCGTAGAGTTCAACCGGTACAAATTTTTTTTATTCCATCGTCGAGCACCATGAAACTGAAAACATAACAAAATATCAACAGTTGCACACATAAAATATCTTAAGTTTACACATTTTACTTTAAAACCCACACTTTATTACACAGTCCCTTAAAAGGTATAGTCTGTAATCGTATTCAAAAACATTTATTGTTGTACTGGGTGAAATGGTCCTTCCATCCTGAGAGTAGCCAGTGAATAATGTGTTCAGAAAAAGGAAAGAAAAACATCCGACCTCTCTGACAGCTTTAATCCTGTAAAAACTCTGACCAATCTGTTTTTTGCGCACCGAGTGGCACGGATTGGTCAGAGGACCAGAGGATTGTCAGGGGGGAAAGAACCAATCAGATGCCTTAATTTTTAAGTCCCGCCCACGCCCCCCTCCGTCCCATGCGCGCACTCGTCACGTCGAAAATCTTGCCTGAAAACTTCAAACACTCGAGTCACGTTTTCTGAAGAATGGCGCAGTAAACGCAGCCAAAAACAGTATGGGGGTCCGTGGGGATGGAGGTGTCTCCATCCCGGCGAGGGCGGAGAGCGCCCGTGGCGGTGCGCTGCTGTGCAGGCTCTGGAGGCACAGCTACGCCGTAGGGTACGGCGTAGCCTACGGCGTAGCCTACGGCGTAGGGTACGCCGCAACGCGCACCATTCTGCGTTGGTGTAATGCGGAACCACAAATCAGCCTTCAGTGTGTGCTCTGTGTGCTGTTCTGAACTTCTCTGTTGTGCTCATTTTCCTGGGACTTCGGCGGTATGCGTTCATTGTTGCGTCTAAAAATGATGCGCAGTGCCCACCCAATCGGAAACGTTACACATATTCTGTGATATGTTTTTATATTTATAAAAAAATAAAATTATAAAAAAAAATAAAGGATCCCCATAACTTTGATTGGGTGGGCAGGACACACGTTTGGGTGGGCACAGCCCACCCCTGCCCCCCCCCTAAAACTGGCCTTGCTTACAGGTGAATGAGAAATGAAACATGGGGTAGTTTTGTTGAAAATGTGCTGTCCAAAATGTCCTGGAAAACTCGACTCCTGCAAATGCGCATTCCCCAAAGTTTGTGGGGGCCGTGGCTTTGGACGGCCCAGACTTACTTAATCTGCTCTCCCTCCTTGCTCTCTGTGTGGCAACCCAGGTAAAAGTGGCAATCACAAGTGTGGGGCAATTAGCCTTACACACTCCAAGGTCTGTGGTAACCTGGAACATGGATCTCCAAAACAACCAGCTCAGCTGGCCACTAAAGCCGGGCAGACACTGTGTGATTGTCGGCTAGTTTTGAACCAATTTTCCAGTCGTGCGACTATTTTTTGGATCGGGTCAGATTTCGACTCAATCATTGGTCGTGCCTCACGAGAGAGTAACACCTCACGACGAGAGAGTAACACCTCACGACGAGAGAGTAACACCTCACGACGAGAGAGTAACACCTCACGACGAGAGAGTAACACCTCACGACGAGAGATTAACACCTCACGACGAGAGATTAACACCTCACGACGAGAGATTAACACCTCACGACGAGAGATTAACACCTCACGACGAGAGATTAACACCTCACGACGAGAGAGTAACACCTCACGACGAGAGAGTAACACCTCACGACGAGAGAGTAACACCTCACGACGAGAGAGTAACACCTCACGACGAGAGAGTAACACCTCACGACGAGAGATTAACACCTCACGACGAGAGATTAACACCTCACGACGAGAGATTAACACCTCACGACGAGAGATTAACACCTCACGACAAGCTCCCGATCACCAATCGTGTGCTCGCAAGAAAATCAAAACGTGTTTGAAATCCTGGTCGCTCCTCGTGAAGGAATCACAGTTGAAGCAGCTACGACCCGACTGGACTCTTCCTTTAACAGAGAGCAGGCGCAATCTCTGATGTCAAGTCAAAAACTATTATTTGTAGTTTAAAGTGTTGCAAATTCACATTACAAATCATGTTTTAATAGCAGAAAAGAGACTGCATTTCCCACGTCTGCCCAGCCAATTCCTTGTCCAATCACAACGTTGTCTAATCTTTTTTTCATTAATCTCCACACAGAATGGCACAAGTTGCTAAAGTCTGATTTATGCTTCCGTGTTACACCAACGCAGAGCCTACGGCGTAGGGTACGGCGGCGATTTAACGCGGAACCACTGCTGCTGACGTCCCCGAACCCCCAGTCTGGCCTTCGGCAGGAGGGTCCCCCCTTATGATCCAGGTCCTTGTCCAGGTTTCTTCCCTCCTAAAGGGGAGTTTTTCCTTGGCTTAAGGCTTTCCTCCCACTATGGGAGTTTTTACCTGCCATTGTTTATGTAATAATTGCTCAGGGGTCATGCTCTGGGTCTCTGGAAAGCGTCTAGAGACAACATCTGTTGTATTAGACGCTATACAAATAAAATTGAATTGAACCATAATTCAGGCTTAAGGCAGCGCGTTTGTTTTTGCTGAGCATCTTCGGTGTCTCCCACTTCGGGGTTCCTCCTCTCCTCTTCTACTTCTTTTTGACATTGCAGTTCTAGTCCGACGTGAGGATTATGATCTTATAGTGTGAGCAGACGTGAGGATTATGATCGTATAGTGTGAGCAGACGTGAGGATTACGAACGTATAGTGTGAGCAGACGTGAGGATTACGAACGTATAGTGTGAGCAGACGTGAGGATTACGAACGTATAGTGTGAGCAGACGTGAGGATTACGAACGTATAGTGTGAGCAGACGGGTCTCATCAGAGCATTGGGTCGTTCAGTGTGAGACAATAAATCGTGGGCTGTGAACTTTTGAACTCAGAACGATCTAGTCGTGCAGTTTGAGATGGGGCTGAATCAAACGATTTAAAATATCGCACAGTGTATGCCCAGCTTAACACGGCATGTATACCAACCCACGTGAGCCGAGCTACTGACCAGCCCAGGACCCCCCCGAGCTGCGGGAGCAGGATTAACAACGGCTTCACAACAACACGGTAACAGAAGAAGAGGGAGACTGTGCATCTCACCTACAACATGACCACTTAGTATATACGACATTTACAGAGCTGCTGCATCGTTAGCGTCCATATTTTCATATGTTGGTGTCCAAAAAGTGTGTGTGGCACCACCTAGCGTCGCAGAGTCGAACACACCTCACTCAATAATCGATTGCCTTCTCGAATATGTGTATTTGGATTTATTTGAACCTCCAATTTAATCCTTAGCTAGAATGTTGCCAATAGCTTGATTTAGATGTGCATGGAACCACACTGAGTTACGAGTCACAGCTGACTGCACTGTAATTAACAAGACTGTGACGTTCGGTGACTGAGCGAGACAACGCTGTCATCCAAGGAGACATGCACTTTACAGGCATGTGCAAAAGGTGGAACCTGCTCCTTTAAAGGGGACCTATTATGGCATCTAATACCTATTTTAAACAGGCTTTTAATTGTTTGTGCTAAATAAATTAGGAATTCAGCCTCTGATCCATGTCGTTATCTTCCCATTCTCTAACCTCATTATCTATGCAGGATTCAGACTCGGCAGGGCTATGATAATGAGGCTCTGTGCTGATTGGCTGCCTGAATGACGTGATACACCGCTACGAAAAAATGGAGGAAGCTCCGGCCGGCGTTGTGGGCGTGGTTTTACGCTAGGTCTGAACGTTTTTTGAAAATAATCTAATTGCGATTTTTTTCCTCAATATTGCAATTGCGATTTAATATGCGATTATTTTTTCAAGATCCTGTTCTTATGTATTTTTCAACTACACAAGCAATAAATCAGTCTGTTTTATAATAAACAATGTCAGATTTATTTAAAGCACAGATTACAACAATAAAGAAAACAAATCTGTGGCTTTACCTCTTTAACACGTCTACACACGTCTGTACACACGAGTGTTATGGGTCGTTCTCTCTGAACCCAATCACACGACACCAAACCGTGTTAAAGTTTAGCCAAAACGAGGCGTAGTTTAATAGAAAAACACAGAACTCCCACAGGGAACAAAAAAACCTTCCTCACAGGAAACTCAGAACTTCTTCACAAATAACTTAAAAATCACAGAGAGAAAAAAAACCACCAGCAAACTAACAAACAAACCAACAAAGCTCAGAGTTAACAAAAAGAACCAGTAATGAACAACTGGCAGCCGCTGTTTAACCTCCTGATGAGATGATGAGCTGCAGGTGTGGTTTAAGGCTGATTTATGGTTCCGCGTTACACCAACGCAGAGCCTACGCCGTAGGATACGCCGTATGCACACAGTACGGTGCGCGTACCGCGTAGCCTACGGCGTACCCGTACCCGGTGTAACGCGGAACCATAATTCAGGCTTCACAGCGCGACTCCACTGTCCGCCCGGCTCGTGTTCCGCGCCGCGCGCAGCTCCTCGCCACGCCGACTCCGCGCTCATATATTTAATACTTTTATAAAGCCCATATATTTATAAAGCCCTGCCTGGCTGAGCCCTAACACTGAGGCCATGGTAGATTTAGGTTACACAGGGACACGCAGCACTGTTGACTTTTTTTCCCTGCCGGCAACGTGACCAGATCACGTGACTGGTCAAATCGCAGCCTTTGCGGTTAGAAAATCTCGTTCTATCACATCGCGGTACTATCGCAAATGCAATTAATCGTTCAGCCCTATTTTACGCATCGGAGGCCAACCGATGTAATTCGCATTTTGGTTCCGTAACGACGGGAGCAGAATCTTATTGGCTCGTAGATCCACATCACACTGGACGGCTCATCCGGGCAGAATTTCGTTGTTTCCACCTTCTCTGAGTTTCTGAGGGGAGACCACTGTATATATGTTAAAGCAAGAAAAAACCTGTTTTTCATAATAGGTCCCCTTTAAGCATTCGTTGTTTCAGTTTTCTATTCTGGTTTTTGTTTGTTAGTGTAAAATCATAATCGTAACAATTATCAGCAGATTTCAACTAGTCTCAGTATTAAGGTAATATATCCTATAACAGTTTTAACCTGTCATAATTTATTTAAGAAGAAAGAAAATGCAAAGAAAAGCCAATGTTTCAGCAACTTGCTGGTCTGGAGCATTCAGGTGTGTGTTTAACATAACACCAAGAGGGAACAACAATTGTTGCTGCACATTAATCTACAAAAAGGTTATTCCAGCCATTTCCAAACAACAGGAGTTTGGTGTTTTACACTGAGAAAGATTATTCGCAAGTGGAAAACATTCAAGACAGCTGCCAGTCTTCCCGGGACGGAATGTCCCAGCAAAGTTACCCCACTGACAGGTGATGGTACGCTCAAAGAAACAATGAATACAAATAGAAATAGAAAAACAGGGCTACATATCAGGTCAAATGTTAAAAGTCCATCATAGCACAATTACAAGAAGGACAAAGCCTCATCTGTCTAAAATGACACAGAGGCAGAAGCAAGTGTGACAAATCTCCATTTGAACGAAGCACAAGACGTCTGGAACGATGTTCCTTCAGACAGACAAGATCGTCTTAATGCCCAACACAACGTCTGAAGAAAACCAAACGCAGCATTTAGGCAGAAACCCCTCACTCATTGTGAAGCACGGTGGTGGAGGAGTGACGACTGGAGATATATGTTATATCATGTTGTTCACCTGATATATTCTATTTGCCTTATCCTAAGATTTTCTACAAATAAATGATTTTCCTCACAATTAAAACATAGGATTCAAAGAGATGGTACCAACCTTTGCACATCAGTGTACGCATCTTTACTATAAATTGTTCGGATGAAAAGAAGATTCTGATTTAGTATTTAGCAACTCATGTGGTCATCGATTAAACTGTCAGCAAATGATCATTTCTGTGCTGAACAAGTCTGAAATCCACTGTTGGGCAGGGAAAATAAAGTTATATAATAAAGTGGATGGAGTGATTAAAAGTATCATTAAAAATGTATTATTATAAAATACTATAAGGCTTAAACCATATCCCAAACCTCCAAGAAGGGGAGAATAGCTTTGCAAGATTTGAGTGTAAAGCATTTCTATAAATCTGTCTGAGAAATACCAAATAATATTGAGCCTACGCCGTAGGGTACGCAGCGACGCGCAGCGTACAGTGCGTGTCGCTGCGTACCCTACGGCGCAGGCTCTGCGTTGGTGTAACGCAGAACCATAAATCAGGCTTAACAAACACGGCGGAAGGCGGATCTGAGAGTGAGGAGCTCGTTGTTAAACGAGGCTCCAGCTCCGTTATCTGGAACTGGTTTGGATTTAAAAAGGAGAGACGAGGAGAAAACTTAATCTATTATGTGTGTGCAGAGTCTGCAAAATAACAGTGAGTGCAAAGGATGGCTATATATTTTTTTTCTTCATCGTGTTGTCTTTTGCACTATTTTGTTACCCAACAGAAGGAAATGGTTGTTACATTTTGATATAACGTTTGACTATTAGGAAAATAAATTGCAATAGTATCTAATTTGTGGCATGTTCCAACCACAGGTTAATTTGCACATTTTATTTATATTAGAAGAGGTCATCACTGATAGGATTTAATTTTCAGTGAACTTTTATTTATTTGTCCTGTTTCTTTATTTATCAGGTTGTATTTTTTTCTACTTTGTGATTTTATAAGCTAAGAGAACTTGAAGGACAATGGTACTTTTGCTGTTTGCACTGTTATCCCACTGTTTAAGCCATACAGTTTGAATAAATGTTGAATCTGTTCTTACATTTCAAACTTGTTTCATTTGAGTCATTACAGTTTTGCAGTACAGGTGTACTCATTTAATTGGTTTTTATTAATTCAATTTAATTGGTGTATTTTAGTAGCATTTAGTATTCTTTTAGAGCAGTGTTTTGGGGGCTCCAAAGACTGAATGTGGTGATAGATTTATAGTTACAAAGGTGGAGTTGAATTGGTATTTTTTTTTAATCGTCATTTTTATCGTTATTGGGATAAATGCCAGAAATTATCGTGATACATTTTTTAGTCCATACCGCCCATCCCTAATACATACATACATACATACATACATACATACATACATACATACATACATAGTTAGACTATTTTTACATGAACACTCTCTTAATAACTTAAAATGACATGAGCGATATACGGCGTGACGTCTTGGAGTTGAACAACTCCACGCTGCATGCAGGTGGCTTTGACATTCCTGTTCATCAGCAGTGGAAAAAAATCCTATAAATAGGCTCCACAGACGGCAGACACTTATCCAGCAAACAAACAGATAACACGCCAGGTCTGTTTTGGTTTAACAGACAGACACGTGAGCGGTGAATGGATGCTGGTGCACACACGCATGCACAGCAGCTTCCACGAAAAGCAGGTTGTCCCAGGCCTGAACTCATCCCAGGCTTGGAGCTATACATTGATCTGTGTGTAGACGCAGCAGCTGCCCTGCCTGTGCTCCAGCAGGAAGCATGGAGAGATTCTGCTAAGCTTCCATTGAAGGAATTCATGTTACATTCACAACAACAGGGGCAGCGTGACGTCATCTCCTGCATTATGTCACATAGCAAACTCAATAACAGCATACAAGATATTATTCAAAGCAAAGCTAATGGACACATATATAGGAGCACAATAAGCAAACAAAGAAGAATGCACACATGCATGAAATAAAATGACAACTTAAATTGGTTTTGTCGGTTTCCTTTTCACTTTCTGTTTTCAGAGCTATCATTATTATTATAATCATTACTATTACTATTATTATTATTATCATCATCGTCATTATTGTTATTATTATTATTATGTGTAGCCTCATGATACTTCATTTTTTTCTTTTTGTATATTCTATTCTGTTAAAAGGTGGGCAAGATAAGCTTTATTCTTCAAGCCCAGACCTTTTCGGTCAAAATAATCACAATGTTGACCAGGGAAAAACCTGTGTTATCTTGTTTGTTGATTTTTATGTTTGTGATTGACCGAAATAAATATTAACTAACTAACTAACTAACTAACTAACTAACTAACTAACTAACTAACTAACATAAACAAGCCCACGATCACAGCTTCCCTCGGTCCAAAAAAACCCACAAACTGCTCAGTTTTAAGGGATTAGTTCAATTTTCGGGCATAATTATGTGCTTCAGCATGAATGACCCCTGTGAAGCTCTTGAATAGGAAAATATTGTATTCTGAAAAAGGTTAAAAGATAAAAATCAAATAAAGACCTGGGCCCATCCCTCTCTCCTGCATCAGTACATCAGTAAGTCATTCACTGTTCCCGGAGTCATCCTTTTCATGAATGAACTAGACTCAAATACACTTATTCAACTATCATCAGTCTGATGTAATTACAGTACAGATCCGCTGCCAGGCCAGCTCTCCCACATGACATCAGTGCATGAGAAGATACAGAATAATGTGGTGGAAGAAGCCAGCACTTGCTGCAGCAGAGCTGCTCTCTCTCTCTCTGCTGACTGACCCAGATCTGCAGATTAAGCTGCTCCTTGCCCTCTTTTTGCAAAGGGAACCCGGTGGGTAATCTGTGCATATTTACCTTCCTGTGTCTTCCTCTGAACACCACAGCAAAAGCTCCATGTCCGACCAGGTCTTTCCTGCTGTACTCAAAATCCCCCACGGCTTCCATGGCTGTGGCCGCCGGGGGCGACGGTCCGGCCGGGTCCTGGTCGGTCCCTGGTCGGTCCCTGGTCCCTGCTGGAGACGCCTCGGTGTGGCTCCTCTTCACACAGAAACAATCCCCTCAGTCCTAATGTCGTTTCTCTCCCTGCAGGATTATTTCATGATGCACCTTATGGAATAAATAAGAGATGCAGCCAGGACATGGTGCGTTCACGTCCCCCCTCCAAGGTGGGATGTTTGGGAATTGACTCGGATCAAACGGCATTGAGGGGAATCTAGCACCGATCCTGGGCTAAACTGCATCGGTCTGACATCCAGCTGACACCCAGCCTTGCATACATCCCACGGAGGCTCAGTAACACACTTTTCCTGCCCTGTCCAGCCGAGCGGACGGCCTGTCTACATGATGCAGCCGGTGTTCTGCCGACTCTCGCTCCCCGTCGGGAAATAGCTACTTTCTGGTTCTGCGCATGCGCACAGTCGCACAGTGGAAGCAGCAGAAATCGGCAGAACACCGTCAGCCTAAAACATCATACGGATGCATGGTCAAAAAATGTCAACCCTGTGAATAATCTGTTCATCTGAAGACGTTAGTCCAGATTATCTGTCATCTTCGACAAGACGTTTGAGTCCCGAAAACACGTCGGTTCCTTGTTGTTGTTGTGAAACTGTCGTTTCTCCCCGCGAGCATCCGTGGGAATAATAACACTCCGGTGGCTGGACAAGTCTCGGTAGAGCCTTCTGTTTCTGTCTTCCAACGCATATGACGGCGCACTAACTTGCTGATTAGAAGGGGGGTCTTTAATCGCTGTTCTGCGCTATTTCGTGACTAAATCCACAGCTGTCGACAGAAACAATACAGAAACAAAGTTCCATGTTCTGCTTTTATACACGTGTCCCTCCGCGGAAGAGCCGACGGAGCGAGACACATCCCTCCGCTGGAAGAGTTAGTCCGAGTTAGGACACGTAAGAAAACATGACATAAGTACATAAACTGTTGGGATCAAGACACGAACAAACATTTGAACAACTTAGGTATAATAAGACAATGTACACAACTTGACTTTGCAGTGTGTTTACTTATTTGTATCTTTTTTTTTTTTTAAAGTGCATCTTGTTACATAGCAGTAGGGAGACATTGAACAAGCCGTCTATCAGCGCCCTCTGGTGGTGGGAACTAAAACTGACTCGGGTTTAACCTTTCATTGGTGGGAACCAGACAGTACTGGAGTTGAGGGGGGATGGCATCCCCCCTGAAATAAAAACGGTCCAAATCATCCCCCCTGAAACAAAAACGGTCCAAATCATCCCCCCTGAAATAAAAACGGTCCAAATCATCCCCCCTGTAAAACTGCCATCCCTCCTTTCCATCCCTTATGTCATTTCATCAATGAATGTGGTTTTACTGCTATTTCAACATTTAGAGTCATCACCAGAAAAATAACACCAGAAAAAGAACTTATTTGACAATTTTCACTAGTTTCAAGTACATTTTCACTGGAAATAAGTAGAAAAATCTACCAGTGGGACAAGATTTATCTTCTTATTACAAGCAAAAAAAATCTTGTTCCACTGGCAGATTTTTCTACTTATTTCAAGTGAAAATCTACTTGAAACTGGTGAAAATTGTTGTTTTTTCCAGTGATGGGTCTTGTTTTAAGTGTAATGAGATTTTCTTTACTAAAATGAGACATTTTAACTAGAAATAAGACAAATATTCTTGTTAAGATTGTGAGTTTTTGCAGTGATCCATTTCACTTATCCTGTGAAGGACAGAGTCATATTGATAAGTTCAGAAAAGTGTTTTTTATTGTTGTGTTTTGATGTATTTGATGTAAGTCCAGTGGATATTTAAAGCTTACAGAAGGCTGCATTTAACTGCTGCTATGTCATTCCTGCAGTATTTCTGCAGCTGTTTTGGTCACTGCTATTATTTGTAATATATTATATTATTTGTAATCAGCACAAATTATCTGTCCCCATATGATAAAATCCACCATCCCCCCTGATTTTATTTTACAACTCGAGTACTGGTGGGAACCCAGCAAAATACTTGGACATTTTAAGGCAACAACTGTTTTTGTTAAAGACTGTCTCTTATTTAACTTTGCTGAATTTTTGCATGATAATCAAATATCATAAAACCTTTGCAACGTTTACTTTTAGAAGTCTGTGATAAATGTATGCTTTGTCTGAAAAGACAAGCAGAGGGAACCGGACTGAGGGAAATAAGTCACGCAGCAAAATCCCTGCCAACACTTGCACCATCTGAAACTGTTGCCAGGGTTTTTTGAAAGTATTAACTATTAAGCTGCCAGAACACACACAACACGTCAACAGCTTTTCATACCAGAGTAGCTGTCAGCTAGCCATATTTATTCATGACTCAGGAAACAGAAACATGAGAGCTGAGCTGCTTGAACCTCAGTCATTTTCAGCTGCTCCACCACTTTTGTTTGTCACTCTGGATTTAATTTTTAATAAATACAGTTGATAACTATTTTATTGAACCCACTCCACCATGATCATTGATTCTGTGTCTGTATTCAAGTCATTTCTTTTCCTTCTCATAATGAAGTTACAGTTTATTCTAAGAAAATGAATGGTGAAGCTTTCAGCAGCATGGTTTACAATTGTTCATTTAGTAAAAGTAAAGAGACGTTATGAGCCTTAAATTAAGCAAATTTACACAAAAACTGCACATAAAATAATCAAATTTGTATAAGAAAAGAACATGTTCCTTCTTCCTCTACTTGTGTGAACAGCTGACATAATGATACTCCTGACGGATGGTTCTCTGCACGACTCTAGTTTAACAATGACGTTCAGTTCAATTCTAATGTGTTTCAGTAACAACTCAATCTCCAAAATTAAATTATATAATTACCATATTTCCCTTTTTTTAGCAATACAGCAAACATTAAGGTTATACATTTTCAATTCTATTTTATTACTTGTTAATTTTTCTTCAAGTTAACTTGGTTGAGTGTTTACATTGCAGATGCCAAATTCGTTTATTTAACTGTGGGATTAAAACTGTAGCCGTGGCGGCGCACAAAAAACGTGCGTACGCCACTTTCTACGCTCACGGCCGGATGTACAAAGAAGGACTTGAACGTAGAAAGTTGCGGTCTTTCACTCACACATCAAGGCTGGTATACGCACTTTTCTAATAAACCTGTATATTGGTCTTAATCCGTTAGTATATAATACGCGTGACACCAACTTAAGTTCTGGGGCCTGTACTACGAAGCAAGTTCAACATATCCAGGATATCTTTTCCTTATCCAGATACACTAACCCGGACAATTGCAATCACGCTAAGCGGTCACACGACGGTGGTTATCAACTCGGTATATCAACCCAGGTTTCTCCAATCTGGATATGAGCGCGTGCACATAAAAGGGGCGGTGTTTTCAGCGCATGACCAATCGCAAGCATGAAGAAGTCCGCTGTCAGAGCCGCTTATTTCAGTAGCGAAGAGCAAACAATAATTTTACGGAAATATGATGAGTATAGGCATAGAATACAGGCAAAAAGCAACACAGTTGCAGCTGCAAAATGCAGGAAAGACAGCTGGCAAAAGATCGCTGACTGTATAAATGCGTAAATTCATAGGGATATAAACATATATTTGAATATTCTGGGAATCTTAATCTTAAACTGTAAACCATGATCAGCAATATTAAAATAATAAAAGGCTTGCAATATTTCAGTTGATTTGTAATGAATCCAGAATGTATGACATTTTTTGTTTTTGTGTTTGCATTACAGAAAATCACAATATTCTAATTTTCTGAGACAGTCTGTATATATTGGTTCTATAACTATTGTTGTTGACCGATAACTTGTGCTGATGCTGTACCAAAGAATTGGGTTTTTTTATTTATTTTATTTAATTTTCTATTTTTTCAGGAGGGGGGTATTTAGTATTTTAAAGTGACTTCTCAGAATGTTCGAGGGACGAAATTGAAAATCCCTTTTTTGCTATCCCCTTACAAATGCATCTTCTTTTTCATTTCTTCTTGATTTATTTATTTAATTGGTATTAGTTTTGGATTGACTGTACATCGGATTTTGGGTGATGATTTGTTTTATTTATTCATTGATTGATTTATTTTTTATTTTCTCCTCCACCTCTTTTTTCTTTTTTTTTGGATCGTTCATACAGGTACTCATCAGGGAAAGCAAAGGGGTTTTGGTGGTCCCTGAATACGCGTTCTCTTCGGAGGGATCCTCTCACGATCCGCGCACCGAGCTCCACTGGATTCTCTTCGAAAGGGCATGCCATTTTCCAAGAGAGCTGATTGGTCAGTGGGCGGTGCTTTTATACCCGGCGATCTGTATCTCGAACATAACCTGCTCCGGAGCAGGTTAGCTGTTCAGCATAAGTTACCATGGCGATGTACCCCGCTAAGAAGTGAACCACCGTCGTAGTCCTGAAAACCCAGGGTTAAACCTGAAGTTACCTCGCTAACCCCAAATCCCGCTTCGTAGTACAGGCCCCTGGTGTCGGTTCTTAAAATACAAACAAGAAAAGCAGAGTGTAATGAAGCACTGACGCTGCCATAAACATTCACAAACCCGTACGATCATAATAAAACCACAACTCTTCACGGAATGCAACACAAAGAACAGCATTACCCATAATGCAATGCAGCTGAAATCGGAAGAAATCCCTCCAAATAAATGATTTATTCCAGCTCAGAGCTGATGTTTTTTTTTTATTTGTTTTACCTGTTTTTGCACATTTCTTGTTAAGATGAGCGGTTTTTAATGGACAATTATCTTCATCATCATATTTAAACATATGTATTTGAGGGAGGAGACGGGGCGGAGTGTTGTGCTCCCGCATGTGCGCTCAAATCCACGCTGATTGGTATGTACAGAGCAACCTGCGTGGATTTGGGCGTACGCACAGTTTTGTACATCTGAATTTTTGCGTACGTGTAAATTCCACGCACGGTTTCACATTGAAATCCACGCACTCTTAGTACATGAGGCCTGGTTAACCATCTCATCTTAGTTTGTGGTAACCCCCCATTGAAGTTACCACAGGGTTAAGGAGGCTGACTCCACCTCCACCTTTAAAACTAAACTTAAAACCTTTCTGTTTAGTAAAGCCTATAGTTAGTGTTTAGTAAACCTCTAGCTGGTGTTGGTAAATCTCTAGGTAGTGTAAACTTTAGTGTGTCAGAGTCGCTCCTGTAGTTTCTTGTGCTGGCCCCCCCTTCTCCTCCCTTTTCTCTCTTTTGTCCATGTTGCAGCATCCTTTGCCGGACACCGGAACCTGCAGGTGGTCGTGGGTGGCTTGTAGCTTGCATTACGGAGCACAAGTCTTTCCCTGACCCTGCACCCCAACCTGGGACTTGCTGATTGGGCCGGAGCTTCGGGAGCTGTGTGCTGGCCTGCGGTCCCCACCCCTGGTCATCCCGTTGCTGCCCCCCCCTTCTCCTCCCTTTTCTCTCTTTTGTCCTGCAGGTGGCCGTGGGTGGCTTGTAGCTTGCATTACGGAGCACAAGTCTTTTCCTGACCCTGCACCCCAACCTGGGACTTGCTGATTGGGCCGGAGCTTCGGGAGCTGTGTGCTGGCCTGCGGTCCCCTGCGGTCCCCACCCCCGGTCATCCCGTTGCTGCTTCCACCTGCCTGCTGTGCTGTTGCCGTCCCTGACCCACCAGTCTGGCCCTCGGCAGGAGGGTCCCCCCTGATGAGCCTGGTCCTGCTCAAGGTTTCTTCCCTCCTAAAGGGGAGTTTTTCCTTGCCACTGTTTGGCTTAAGGTTTTTCTCCCACTAGGGGAGTTTTTACCTGCCATTGTTTATGTAATATCTGCTCGGGGGTCATGTTCTGGGTATGGGTCTCTGTAAAGCGTCTAGAGACAACTCTGTTGTATTAGACGCTATATAAATAAAATTGAATTGAAAATTGAATTGAATTGAAGATGCTGACCATCTTCATCAGTCCCCCCCCCACCCCCGTCTCCTCTCAATGTTCATATCTGTTTGAAATCAGCCCAGAGCTCGAAAATACAGAACCAAACTCTCAGCCACAATCCTGATGTGTCCTGGTCGTGTTACACTTCCATGTCAGCATGTTAATGCGTGGATACAAAAACACAAAGCCTATTCTAACAAATAAGGATTTTAATTCAAACAGAATGACTCATTCTGGCTGATTTAAAGCAGTTTCTCCTCGACTCACACAACAAAGAAATAAAGACGCCAGATCCGGAGTAAATCAGTGTTTTTTCTTCTTGGCTGTGGCCGTGTCTCCTCCAGGCCTGCTGGGGGCGCTGTAGGTGGAGGACAGCAGCATGGTGAGCAGCAGCAGCAGCGGCACCAGCAGGTAGGGGGCGTAGACGGCCACCAGCAGCCAGCGCTCCTGGGGGGTCTGGGGGCCGGGGTGGGGGCTCCCTGGGAACTGGTGGAGGAGGATGTGGGCCAGGATGGGGACCAGCGTGGTGGCCACGTGTGTGGAGTACACCAGGGCCGGGGTCCGGATCCACCTACACCCACCTGCCAGGAGAACAGGAACAACATCACTCAGGGGCTCATGCCAGCGTTCCATGGCGTGTTACTGGATCTTAGGAGCCCCCACAGATAAACTCAAAGCTTCCAATCCATGTCCAATCCAGAGGAACACAATCCAGACACCATGAAGCTTGTTCTTCCACCTTTCCATCTGTTTCGTTAGATCGGTTTGGTAGAACATCTACACGTGGCCCTGGAAATCTTGAAAAATACAGAGAGTGGATTGGACCAATTGCAATTTGCCTACAGGCCTAAAAGAGGAGTGGAGGATTCTACACTCACTCTTCTTCATTTGCTTTTTAACCATCTCCAAGGAAGCGGGTGTCATGCTCGGCTTTTATTTATTGATTTTTCCTCTGCTTTTTAATACAATCCAGCCGCACATTTTAACACAAAGACTTTTAGAACATTTCAACTTGAGTACAAATCTTGTGGGCTGGATTTTAAACGTTTTAATTAACAGGACACAGAGAGTGAGAGTTAATGGGTTTTTATCTGACAGAATGTGTTCCTCCACATTTTCACCACCAGGGGGCGTGCTCTCACCCTTGTTGTTCATTTTATACACTAAGGGCCTGATTTACTAAAGGTTTGCGTGTGTAAAAACGTGTGCAAACTTGACAGCACCTGCAAACCAATGTGCCAGCTGATCTACTAACAGCGTGCAAAGACGACTGCACCTCTCAAATGAGCAAAATAGCACACGCAATTCAGTTAGTACTTTTGCCCTGATGAATAATCAATATGGGGCGTACCCGGCAGAAATTGCTAAATACTGGGAGGGGAAGATGCAAATTGGTCCATTTACCACGCGCAATAAGATTTACCAAGCCTGAAAGTAATTGCGCGTATTGTGATTGCGTCTGTATTTAATACGTTCGAAAGGAAGGTGCTAATCTGCTGCTGCTGTTATTGTGGCAAGGAGGCGACATCCAAAATCAAAGAATACGCAGAGAGAGAGTCTTTATTCTGCTGCATGCTATTTTAAAAATGGTTGCACAAGTTTTATTAAAGGCCACTTTTTCTTTAGTTCTTCGCCTTATATCTTGCCACCTTCTTTTATTGTGCCGCCCTCCACTCGCCCACAAGCAGGCCAAGCCTTTGTGCCAAACTTTGTATTTTATTAATTACTTATCTTATTGAACGTGAAATCATCCTTCGTAAATTACATTTAATTAAAACCCGTGCTTATTAATCACAATATGATGTTGATCCGCGGACAAAACTTATTAAGGAGCATCAAACTCACTCTTATCTACGCGGAAATAACGCTAAAATATAAAGAAGGCTTCCCAAAGTGTGATCTATGGTGAAATAGGAAAATTAAGATGTGCAACTCTTCTAAAGGTGAGACATGCATTTAATTGACTTCATGGCGCCAGCCTTGGCGTTTATTATTACGCAAATGTGGAATGTTTGGGTCTGTCTAATTTCGTCAAATTAAATTTGGAGATTCACCGTTCACATTTTTGTGTGTATGCGTTGTATGAGAGAGAGATGGAGAGGGCGGGGGAGGGAGGGAGAGACGTGGCCTGTACGTCGTTGTTTTTTGTTTTTTTGCAGTTTGGGTGCACAATACACTTGTGTGTGTGTGTGCGTATTAAAAAGAGATTTTGCAGTATGTTGTGTAATTGAAACTGGTTTGCTGTGATCGTTGATGGCAAACTCATATTAAGCATTTACATCGCTGGTTATTATGTGCCCCCTTATTAGATCTGTTCTGCCGCCGACTCTGTTTTAACCTCATCTTATAACTGCATTTATTCTATCGCAGATTTTCTCCGATATTGCGTTTCTTTTGGTAATGTTTAAATGTCTTTGCTGTAGTTCATGAATGTGTTTATTTGCCTCTTCCACTAATATTTGTAACTCCACCGTGTCAAATTTCATTTTGCGCTTGCGACTATATCCTGCTTTCCATCCAGACTCCATGGCGCAGATCTGCGCTCGCAAACTGTAAGACGCACAACACCTCATTTAAATACTGCTGTTTGCACCTGTTATCAATTGCGCACGCAATCTTAGTTGATCACCCGCAAAACACACAACAACAGCACGCGCAAACTTTTTCAGTGCACACGCAATTTAGTACTCTTTATTTAGGATCTTAGTAAATCGGGCCCTAATATGTGTCAGAGCACTTTTAACAGCAGGGGCCTCATTTAAAATGGACTCCGTAGAATTCATACTAAAAGTGCACGTACACTCAAAAGCCGAAAATGCCGGGCGCAAAAAAAAATCCGGATCAATAAAACCATGTGCACGCAGATTTGCACGCAACGTTCCTTTATGAATCACAGACCAGCTGGAAGGCTGCGCAGCTGAATGCCCATAAATGCATATGAATGAGACTGCTGAGCATGCGCAGTGGCTTCCTGCAGCCTGTTTGGCGTCAGAATGAATGAGAGGGTGTCCAGCCACCGTGACACTGACTTTCACGGAGACCTAGATGTTGTAGATGATGTGGAGGACAGGAAAACCACATTATTTGGTGGTCACAGTAAAAGTTAGAATAAGTATATAAATAGTATACAATAAAATAAAGCGAGTGAGTGGCAGCACGCCGTTGCTGCGCTAAACGCCGTGAGTTCCCCGGCGCAACAGGGGGACACACGTCCCCCCGTCTTTTCAAAATCATGTTTTTTTTCCCCTTACTTTTTACAGTTTAAAAACTAACGGTAGGCTCAGCCTTAAACTGCAAATTATCAAGACACTGTATGAAAGCGATACGAAAACGGTAGTTGCAGCTCCAGCTCCGTCCTATAATGCCTTCATCCCTAAAGGCCGAGTTCTGGTTCTGCGTCAAAACGACGCCGTGCCTACGCCGTAGGATACGCGTCGACGCAGACCACACACCGGCGCTGACGCCGTCGCTGACGCCGTCACTGACGCCGTCACTGACGCCGTCACTGACGTGCACCTCCCAGAAATTGTAACTACGTGTCGAGGCGACGCAGACCAGACGCAGACGAGAGGGCTGTGATTGGTTTGCTTGGTAGCAACCCATTTCCGGTTTCCGGTTTGAAGCAGTCGTGAACTTTCAGCCTCTTTTCTTCGGGTATGTGTGATTTTTTTGGTTTTGTTTTTTTGCACAATAGTTGTCCTTATCTCTTTCATTCACTGTGACCGGAAAAAGTCGGATAAACCATTCAGGAAAAGATCACAAATTAGCGGTCACGGGGGGAACTGCACCGTGGAGAAATGGAGTGACGGAGAAGTCCGAAGGTTCACGACGGTGGCACGGCAACGGCGTAGGCACGGCATCGATTTGACGCAGAACCTTAATTCAGGCTTTAGGGAGTGAGTTCCAGCTACTGCCATCAAAAACCTGCTTGTGTTCAACATGGAAGAAATAATGATAAAATTAATTAGACTGCTTTTGACGCAAAAGGACGCAACACAAGCTCCTCAGACTGAAACTGTTTAAAGGGGGACTAAAGTATTAAGATCCTTAAATCTTTTCTATACCAAGGGCATGGGAGTTACTTACCTTTGAGGAAAGCGTAAGCTGCGACGGGGAAGAAGGGAGTCTGGAGCACGGCCTCACAGAGGATGAAGGAGCGGAACCAGTGCGGGGGGTCCAGCAGCAGGGGGTCCCTGAACGCCTCAGCGTACCAGCCCACGAGCTGCTTCAGCTGGGGGGATCACAGAGACCGGGGGGGTCGCAGGTGAGGAAACAGACCATTCAGAGCAAACAGCCAGTGGTGCCACCGGGGGGGGGGCACCAGATTAAGATTCCCAGAATATTCAAATTTTTTGAGATAGGATATTTGAGTTTTCTTAAGCTGTAAGCCATGATCAGCAATATTAAAATAATAAAAGGCTTGCAATATTTCAGTTGATTTGGAATGAATCCAGAATTTATGACATTTTTGTTTTTGTAATTGCATTACAGAAAATCACTATCAATCAATATTCTAATTTTCTGAGACAGTCCTGTAGATTCTATCATCAGTTATGCCTTTCATCCCAAATTATTTGGGCCAAATGCATATCAGTCGGCGTTTCTTTAAGTATTTCTGAGCCTAATAATAAAAAAATATATAAATAAATATATATATATATATATATATATATATATATATATATATATATTTAAAAAAAATACAAAAATAATATATATATATATGCCTTAGGTTTTTACCTACATGGTATTAACCATTAATATATATGCAGACAAGTTAGAAAGTTAAAAAAAAGTATTTCTGAGCCTACAACACATACTACAACAGTATAATAAAATGCTGTAATGATGGCTTTTAGTTTTGGTGTCCACCCCAAGAATTGAAGTGGCCCCATCTGGCCCCCCCTAGGAAACACGTCTGGAGCCGCCCCTGCAAACACCTCCGTTCATGTTAAAGCACTTACCGGTTGGGGATACACATGTCCAGGCAGCAGGGCTTGTAAGTCGATAAATAACGTGATGGGAATGTGAGTGGCAAAATAAAAGAAAAAGATGATTTCTAATACACGGACGGACATTGTCTCTAACTCATTCAGAGTGAATGACAGACGAAAATGAGTTAAGTTTGAAGTCCACGCTCGCAGCAGCAGTGTGTCGTAAAAACGCCTGTTTCCCACACTCCATCCCATTGGCTCAAAGGAAACGAGGGCGTTCCTGAACGCACCATCCACTCTCACAATACCCGCGGGCGATTCAGGTGTTCCTCGTAAATGTGAGCATCGAAACGGCATCTTCACCAGCCAGCCAACGTCTTTAATGCTCTTTCATTTAAATGTATGGAGCTTTTGTGCTGCAACAAGTTCAAATAAAAACGCTGATATGTCATTTAACCTATGAAATTGATGATTTAATAGAATAATAAAAAAGGACATTATCTAAAATAATGAAATAATAATGTATAATAATGAAAAACATTATGCATATACAGTATGTCCATCAGCCAAGATGTAGAATATAAACTAAATAACTAAACTAAATAAAGGTGAAGAATATGGTGTAAAAGTTAAATTAACTTTTACACAATATTCTTCACTCATTCTTCACTTTCAATAATTCAACTTAAAAGGTGAAACTAATATATTACATAGTCTCATTACATGGAAAGCAAGCTATATTAAATCTTTATTTGTTATCATTTTGATGATTGAATTGTTTATTGATTTCATAAAATATTCAAATTTTTTGAGATTTTTTATTTGGGGTTTTCATAAACTGTGAGCCATAATCATCAAAATTATAACAAATAAAGGCTTGAAATATCTCACTTTGAATGTAGTGGGAAATAAGATATTTGTTTCACCTTTAGTTGAATTTACTATGAATTAAGTTTTGCAATATATTCACATTTTCAGACCTTCACCTGTATATTATGACATCAATAGATAAGAGCATACTATATGTCCGTTTTGGTTCAATACGGAACGCAACTTTTAATTCCCAATTACGTAAATATTCCGTATTTCAAGGGACGGGTGGCAACTATTAAAACATTAACATAAATATATGGGCGACGCGGGGGGTTTGACTCCGCGAAACCGTATAAAATATATATCCAAATACACCATATTTGAATATATATTTTCATATAATCAACTTGCATTATTGAAAGTTACAAAAAACTGAAGCGTTCGTCCGTGGCGTGGTCGTGTTGCTATAGCAACCTCTTTGTTTGGTTGTGTCTGACACCATTCGGAGTAGCTGGTGTATTTTGTGTTTAAGGCGTAAAAAACGAGGTATGTTTGTTTATTTTCCTCTATTTATAATTGAGTATTGATTGGTTTGTTATTCGATTTCTTTGCTTTGGATAACGTTATGACACTGCCAGGAACAGCAGGCAACACGTCTGGAATAAGAGTTTCGAGTTTGAAGGAGGTTGTGTAATGGTGATAAAATTCCTGTTAATGCTGATTAACAAAGGCAAGGCTTGGATTCATGATATTGTAACAGTAAAAAAACGAGCTAATATCATAATCCATCACTTTGTAAAGAATGTTTAATCGTTGGTTTGCTCACCGGTCGGGTTCTGATTGGCCGTGCCTGCACTTACCGTTAGCGGAGACGCACTGTTTCTTAAGGCTGATTTATGGTCCTGCGTTAAAACGACGGCGTAGCCCTACGGCGTTACGCAGCGACGCGCAACGTACGGTATGCGTCGCCGCTTAACCAACGCCGTATGCCTCTGCGTCGGTGTAACGCGGAACCATAAATCCAGCCTTATTCAGCCAATACAGAACTGGAAGACTCATCACTGGAAAAAACAACAATTTTCACCTGTTTCAAGTAGATTTTCACTTAAAATAAGTAGAAAAAGATGTTTTTGCTTGTAATAAGAAGATACATCTTGTCCCACTGGCAGATTGTCAAATAAGTTATTTTTCTGGTGTTATTTTTCTGGTGATGACTCTAAATGTTGAAATATCAGTAAAACCACATTCATTGATGAAATGACATAAGAGATGGAAAGGAGGGATGGTTTTACAGGGGGGATGATTTGGACCGTTTTTATTTCAGGGGGGGGATGATTTGGACCGTTTTTATTTCAGGGGGGATGATTTGGACCGTTTTATTTCAGGGGGGGATGCCGTCCCCCCTCATCCCCCCTCAACTCTGTGACTGCTGTTTTACCATTTACTTCTCTTCCCTCCCCATGCTGCCTGCCAGTGGAGGAGCATGTCTTTCCCGGGCCGCGGGCCCCAGCGGGCCCCGGGCCCCCAGCAGGGCGGGGGGGATCTGAACAGCGCTGAGGCAGCACTGAACCACTCTGAGCTCTTCAGGGCAGAGTGCAAGAGGCTCTTATCTGATTTTGACAAAACATGCAAACGCATGCAAGATGATGAAAAACAGCAACTTGGTAAGTAGATGAAGGAGATTCCCCGCCACCCCCCCCACCCCCCCGGTGGCGCCCCTGTCGGCATGGACCATTTTCATCTCTGCTCTTCAGATCAGCAGGTCAGAAAGATGCAGTTTGTGAAGGAGGAGTTGGAGCTGAAGCTGGAGCAGATGATTCTGGAGACTGATGTCCTCTCAGCCTTACATAGCAGAGGGATGAAAGCCCTCAACGCCAGCAAAGAGTCTCTGAGAGTCACCAATCTCTGTCTGGAGGAGAGGTGAAGCAGGCACATCATGGAAATGAGACCATCTTAGACCATTTAAAGCATACAATTCTTAACTTTGCATTCGTTTTTGTGTCCAGCATTTAGCAGCTGTCAGTTTTCAATGAATTTTAAGTTTGAATCTGTAGTGACTTGAATGGATTTGACCCAAACCAAACCTACAAGTCACTGAGACGCTGATTAACCTTAAACAGATGACGCGTCTCCTTGTCAGTCAGTGGTTTGAATGAATGTCCATAAACATCCTTTATGATGCTCAAAAAAAGGGGTATTTATTGGTATACAAAAGCTCCTTTGTCACCAACGAACTACATGCACTTATATTATAAAACTTGCATGAGATCAGTAAAACAAGACCAAACTGCAACATGCCAAGCCAAAGGGAAACCTCACCTTTATAAAACATATTCCCTGGCTCCATAAACCACCTGCAGCACAAAAATGGCACTACAATTCACACACACATACCTGTCATTCAATAATACAAATTGGCTCTAACAGAATCCATAATCTTCAATACGTTTTTCCTCACTGTGGATCGTAGGGTTTAGATCATAGATCATAAATTAATGATAAATGGATAAATGATCACGCCACTGATACGGTGTTTCCTTCCTTTTTTAAATCACATTTTACATCAACACTTCTGTGCAAACTGTTAAGTTGAAATCATATTTTACAACAATGCATTTGTGGAAACAGAATTTATAGACAAACTACACCAGTATAGACTTACATCTCAAGTACTGCAGTTCACTGTAACATATCTGTAAACTGCACACTTAAGTTGCTTTAAGTTTTACCTGCAGTACACAAATGGAAAAATACATTCGAACCAAAATCTTAATAAAGTAACATAAAATAATATAGCTTATAAGATACACACAATTTCTTATTAGCTCATTACCTTCAATAAGTATTGTGGAAATTAACTTTAGCTCAGGGACATTCACCTTTTTAACACAAAAGCTGCTACATACATACTAACTAAAATGATGATGATCATATGCTGATCAGTCTGTTCAGTGATTTTGAAGCACTTCCTTTTTATACCCGTCTTCTCTAGTGTTTTTCTCTTTCTTTTCCTTTTTCTTAAAAAAAAAAATTACCCGTATTTTTTGGACTATAAGCCCCATCCGCTCTATTTTAAAAAAAATAATTAAAAACGATATACAAGCCGCATCCGCTCTATTAAAAAAAAAAAAAAAATGCAAGCCGCAGATATTTCTGTTGTTAGATTAGATATTTACTACATGTACAGAAGGATTCTGAACTGTAAATGATGTACATTTTGTACCTAAATAGATCTTTCCTAACAGTATCTTTTAACACGGCAGTAACTTTGCTGATTAAAACGGGACAGAACCAAGAGAAAATAACCAGTATTTATTTATCTATTTATCTGTTTGAAATCTGCTTCTACTTCTATCTGCTAAAGAAGAAGTAGCGTATTCTTCTTTGCATTTATTTTGTCTTAGTTTTGATTCTAATTCCGGTTAGAGCGCCCCGAGCGGTGGAAGAAAAATCCACAGAATAGCTGCACCTTTGTATAAGCTGCACGGTTGAAAACCTATGAAAAAAGTAGCGGCTTATAGTCCAGAAAATACGGTAACTTTCAGAAAGAAAAGTGGTGTGTAAAAGAGGAGTTTGCTAAAGACAGGCCTTTTTGCTGTGGCTTGCAGAAGGAAAAGTCCCGTGTGTGAGCGTGATGCGGCGCAGGGCGAGCTGCTGAAGGAGAGGCAGGTGACGGAGGGGGCGGCCTCCCTTCTGCAGAAGGTGCTCCAGCAGCTCACCGAGCAGACACGGTAGGAAAACTCAACACTTCTTTACTCCTATAATTACGACGGAATATTAGGGCCTAACTAAGACAAAAAAAAATTGGAAATTACGAGAATAAAGTCCTAATGTTGCGAGAATAAAGTCGTAATAGAATAAAGTCGTAATATTATGAGAATAAAGTCGGAATATTACGAGAAAAAAGTCGTAATATTATGAGAATAAAGTCGTAATAGAATAAAGTCGTAATATTACGAGAAAAAAGTCGTAATATTATGAGAATAAAGCCGTAATATTACGAGAATAAAGTCGTAATATTATGAGAAAAAAGTTGTAATATTACGAGAATAAAGTCGTAATAGAATAAAGTCGTAATATTATGAGAATAAAGTCGTAATATTACGAGAAAAAAGTCGTAATATTACGAGAATAAAGTCGTAATATTACGAGAATAAAGTCGTAATATTACGAGAATAAAGTCGTAATAGAATAAAGTCGTAATATTATGAGAATAAAGTCGTAATATTACGAGAATAAAGTCGTAATAGAATAAACTCGTAATATTACGAGAATAAAGTCGTAATATTACGAGAATAAAGTCGTAATATTATGAGAATAAAGTTGTAATTTATGAGAATAAAGTCGTAATATTATGAGAATAAAGTCGTAATATTATGAGAATAAATTCGTAATATTATGAGAATAAAGTCGTAATATTACGAGAATAAAGTCGTAATATTACGAGAATAAAGTCGTAATATTATGAGAATATAATTCATGAGAACTCTAACAGGAAGAGCATCTTCTCTCTGTGTTAAAATGAGGAATATTGAGCATCTTATGAAGTTCTATTTATATATTTATAATATATTTAATATTACGACTTTATTCTCGTAATATTACGAGAATAAAGTCATAATATTACGAGAATAAAGTCGTAATAGAATAAAGTCGTAATATTATGAGAATAAAGTCGTAATATTACGAGAATAAAGTCGTAATATTATGAGAATAAAGTCGTAATATTATGAGAAAAAAGTCGTAATATTACGAAAATAAAGTCGTAATAGAATAAAGTCGTAATATTATGAGAATAAAGTCGTAATATTACGAGAATAAAGTCGTAATAAAATAAAGTCGTAATATTATGAGAATAAAGTCGTAATATTACGAGAAAAAAGTCGTAATATTACGAGAATAAAGTCGTAATAGAATAAAGTCGTAATATTATGAGAATAAAGTCGTAATATTACGAGAATAAAGTCGTAATAAAATAAAGTCGTAATATTACGAGAAAAAAGTCGTAATATTACGAGAATAAAGTCGTAATATTACGAGAAAAAAGTCGCAATATTATGAGAATAAAGTTGTAATTTATGAGAATAAAGTCGTAATTTATGAGAATAAAGTCGTAATATTATGAGAATAAAGTCGTAATATTAGGAGAATAAAGTCGTAATATTATGAGAATATAATTCATGAGAACTCTAACAGGAAGAGCATCTTCTCTCTGTGTTAAAATGAGGAATATTGAGCATCTTATGAAGTTCTATTTATATATTTATAATATATTTAATATTACGACTTTATTCTCGTAATATTACGAGAATAAAGTCGTAATATTATGAGAAAAAAGTCGTAATAGAATAAAGTCGTAATATTATGAGAATAAAGTCGTAATATTACGAGAAAAAAGTCGTAATAGAATAAAGTCGTAATATTACGAGAATAAAGTCGTAATATTATGAGAATAAAGTCGTAATAGAATAAAGTCGTAATATTACGAGAAAAAAGTCGTAATATTACGAGAATAAAGTCGTAATATTATGAGAATAAAGTCGTAATATTACGAGAATAAAGTCGTAATAAAATAAAGTCGTAATATTACGAGAATAAAGTCGTAATTTATGAGAATAAAGTCGTAATATTACGAGAATAAAGTCGTAATAGAATAAAGTCGTAATATTACGAGAATAAAGTCGTAATTTATGAGAATAAAGTCGTAATATTACGAGAATAAAGTCGTAATAGAATAAAGTCGTAATATTACGAGAAAAAAGTCGTAATATTATGAGAATAAAGTCGTAATAGAATAAAGTCGTAATATTACGAGAATAAAGTCGTAATATTACGAGAAAAAAGTCGTAATATTATGAGAATAAAGTCGTAATAGAATAAAGTCGTAATATTACGAGAAAAAAGTCGTAATATTACGAGAATAAAGTCGTAATTTATGAGAATAAAGTCGTAATAGAATAAAGTCGTAATATTACGAGAAAAAAGTCGTAATATTACGAGAATAAAGTCGTAATAAAATAAAGTCGTAATATTACGAGAATAAAGTCGTAATTTATGAGAATAAAGTCGTAATATTACGAGAATAAAGTCGTAATATTACGAGAATAAAGTCGTAATAGAATAAAGTCGTAATATTACGAGAATAAAGTCGTAATTTATGAGAATAAAGTCGTAACATTACGAGAATAAAGTCGTAATTTATGAGAATAAAGTCGTAACATTACGAGAATAAAGTCGTAATTTATGAGAATAAAGTCGTAATAGAATAAAGTCGTAATATTACGAGAATAAAGTCGTAATTTATGAGAATAAAGTCGTAATATTACGAGAATAAAGTCGTAATTTATGAGAATAAAGTCGTAATAGAATAAAGTCGTAATGTTACAAGAATAAAGTCGTAATTTATGAGAATAAAGTCGTAATAGAATAAAGTCGTAATGTTACAAGAATAAAGTCGTAATTTATGAGAATAAAGTCGTAATATTACGAGAATAAAGTCGTAATATTATGAGAATAAAGTCGTAATTTATGAGAATAAAGTCGTAATATTATGAGAATAAAGTCGTAACATTACGAGAATAAAGTCGTAATTTATGAGAATAAAGTCGTAATATTACGAGAATAAAGTCGTAACATTACGAGAATAAAGTCGTAATATTACGAGAATAAAGTCGTAATATTATGAGAATAAAGTCGTAATATTATGAGAATAAAGTCGTAATATTACGAGAATAAAGTCGTAATATTACGAGAATAAAGTCGTAATATTATGAGAATAAAGTCGTAATATTACGAGAATAAAGTCGTAATATTACGAGAATAAAGTCGTAATATTAGGAGAATAAAGTCGTAACATTACAAGAATAAAGTCGTAATATTACAAGAATAAAGTCGTAATATTAGGAGAATATAATTCATGAGAACTCTAACAGGAAGAGCATCTTCTCCCTGTGTTAAAATGAGGAATATTGAGCATCTTATGAAGTTCTATTTATATATTTATAATATATTTAATATTACGACTTTATTCTCGTAATATTACAACTTTATTCTCAAAATATTACGACTTTATTCTCGTAATTTTACGACTTTATTCTCTGATTATTATGACTTTATTCTCGTAATTTCCTTTTTGTTTTTGTATTAGTTTGGCCCTAATACTCCGTCGTATATATTAAATACAAGAGTTGGGAGTTATTCGGGACAAAGCTTTGTTTTTTCTTCCCCAGACTGAATCGATCTGCAAAGTACTATTTAGAACAGGATCTAAAAGAGTTATCTACAGCTCAGGGCGTGGATTACTCCTTAATGAACAGCCGTTACACCAACAACCTGCAGATGTCTGAACACAACAACGCTGGCCAACCAAGGTGAACTACCTTATTTAGATTTTCTTCACAAAAACAAACGTATGTCTGTCCACCAGTACGTCACTAGTACTTTGGGGAAACAAGGGAAACCTACTTAACATTTGTCAGATGACGCTATGGTTTATTGTTGTACAGGACTGTCTCAGAATATGAGAATATTGTGATTTTCATTCATTCATTTTATTCTTTATTTCATTCAAAAAATAAAACAAACAATTCAATTCAATACAAATACAAATACAAATGTTCATAAATTCTGAATGAAAAGGGAGCAGAAAGAAGAAGAATCTTATCTAATCTGCCCCTTTTTCCAAGAAATAAATTCACAAATGACATAAATTACAAATTAAAAAAACAACAACTAAGTAAATAAAAAACTAAAATAAAATAAAATAACCGCCGTCTATGGGTATGTCAATCAAACTTAACTAACATATTTCATTATATTTACTTAACATACAGGCTTTAATTGTTCATTTGAATGTAATGTTTGATTTGGATTCTTTGTTTTCTTTATTCAGATTGTTCCATTAACTGATTCCTTTCACAGAAACACAACGTTCCATCAATTTAGTCCTGAATCTTGTTTTTTTTAAAAATCTTTGTTCCTTTTAAGTTATACTTGCTTTCTCTTTTTTCAAATCTTTTATTATTGCAATCCTTTTATTATTTTAATATTGCTGATCATGGCTTACAGCTTAAGAAAACTCAAATATCCTATCTCAAAAAATTAGAATATTCTGGGAATCTTAATCTTAATTACTCTTTTAATTTCTTTTAATTGCATTACAGAAAATAAATAACTTTATCACAATATTCAAATTTTCTGAGACAGTCCTGTATTGTGGTGTTCATCTCTATGGATGGAGTTATTGCCGTGCAATTGTGTATAAAATGTTTTAGTTCCAGCTCTTTGTTTTCCTCTGAATGTGTCAGTGTGGCAGTGACTCCTGAGCAGAGTGAGAACGTCTCGTACATGAACCTAGCCAAGGCGGAGCAGCAGCAGAGCAGCTCCGTGTCCCTGCGGGCTCTGGTGGAGTCCGTGCTGGAGCAGACTGCTGCCGACATGCACAAGCAGTTCCAGGCTACAACAGCAGCCATCCAGCAGAACGCTCAGGACATGAAGGTTGCCAAGAGCCAGGTGGAGGATAAACTGCCTAAGGTAAGGAATAGTGTGGGGGGGGGGGTGTACCGGTACTCCTTAATCATAGACAGGCACAATTCATTTATTTCTACAACACAATATTTGTCGGGAATCTGATATAATTTTGAATAGAACAGTTAAGTATTTACATTCTGCAAAGAGACATTAACTTTAACTCTTTTATAGAGTATACAATAATTTATTATTATTAGTGTTATATGAGTGTCATATAACTATAATGAATACACAGTTTCAAGCATAATTAAAGCTGCAAGCAGCGATGAACGTCCCTCCACCCTTGTGCACGTTCAGGCTGCAGTGGAAACTTGAATGGCTTGATGTAGATTCTTCAGGCCTGGACATTTAGGGGATGACACCACCCACAACTCTCTATATCCAACCATTCAAAAGTTATGGCAGAAAGTAGGAACTATCAAATATGGACCAATCAGATGAAGGGGGGGTGTGCTTTTTGGCGTCTAGCGTCGCCACGGTAACACTTTTTGACTAAGAAAAGTAATGCGCCTCGTTGCAGGATGGAGACGCACATTTTGATGTATAACACACCTGGGTGCACGTTACGGTTCGGGCCGCCTTAACGGCCGAAGAAATGGCATAAATTGCGCCAAAATTACACGATTAATTCAAAATGGCCGACTTCCTGTTGGGTTTCGTCCATGACCCCAAGAGACTTTTCTTTAAGTTGTGCCATGATACAGGTGTGTAGCGATTGTCGTGCATGTACGTCAAACCGTATTGTGGGGCTTGAGACAAAGTTTTCTAGTGGGCGCTGTTGAGCCGTTAGGCCACGCCCATTAATGCAAACCATGAAATATCAAATTTTTCACCAGGCCTGACTTGCGTGCAAAATTGGGTGACTTTTGGGGCACGTTTAGGGAGGCAAAAAGGCCCTCATTTCGTCAGAAGAAGAAAGAAAGAAAGAAAGAATAAAAAAAGAAATTCCTACAGATACAATAGGGCCCTAGCACTGTCAGTGCTCGGGCCCTAACTATGATTTCTAACTTAATTTGAAATGTCAGTTCCTTTGGTCAATAAGCCTCAGTAATGGTCTTGTTTCTTTGTTCAGTTAGATAAGTTGTCTTGATGATGATCATCATTTTTGTTATTTTACTATTTGCTTCTCTTGTACTGTTTTGAAAAAAAAATGTATTTAAAGATCCCTGACTTAAGTTGTAATATACCCATTTTTCAGGTGAGCTTGCTGTCATTGTAAGAGATGCACAATCGATTAAGCAGTGAATAAAAATCTTAATAGAAGAAAAGGGCATATCAGAAGAGCTTCCAACTTTAAAAAAAAAAATTCCTGTGTTTCTCAAAACAAATTTCAATTCAGGCACACTTATTTTGCAAATGCAGTTCCGCCCATCGATCTGTTCCCCCGTGGGGTTAGACTGGCTGTAGTTTAAAAAAACCAACCCAAACCATCCTCCATCTGCTTCTGTCACTGTGGCGTTTGTCTGCACTCTGATTGGTTGAAGAAGGTCATCACCAGCAGAGTGAGGGATAAACATGTGGGATCAATGTAGGGTCAAAGATTTTGCAGCTGTAAATAAGTGTTTGCACATCATTTCAAAGTTTGCACTTGAATATTCAAGCATATTTCGTTTACAGGATGACAAAACTTGATTTACACGTTTGTGTAGAAAATGATCTGCATTTGTGAAATAAAAAGTTATTTTGCAAACATTCTGTTCATAGCACAAGATTTTTTTTAAATTACAAAGCCCATTTTTAGTGTAGATATACTGTACGTGTAAGGGCAGACAAAAGGATCATGGTTTAAGTACTTACAGTGTGGAGGTGATGTGATTTTTAAAAATTCAGCATGTCAGTTGTGTTGAAACTATCAATGAGGAACATATTATTCTTAATCACTAAAACTAGGATTGAATAAGAAAAAGATTAGGAAATTATGGCAAAAAAGAGGATTAAATCTAGTTTTAGCTCTCGGGTTTCCTCAAATTCCACGTTTTTTTTCTGTTTTTTTGACCCCCTCCCCCACACTACTCCATAGTTGCATTTGTACACTTAAATAAAATGTAAATAGCATCAGTATTGGTGGATTCTGGTGTGACGGCTCTGTTCCATTTAGATCCTGAGCGAGATTATGAGCCAGCAGAGCATCAGAGAGGATCTCCAAGTGGCCGTCAGAGAGAATGAGCATCGTTTGAGTTTGGTCCAGGACCGGTTGAGACCCGGCAGAGAGCACGATGCAGCAGAGAGCCGGCTCCTCGCTGAGCTGAAGCAGCTCACTACTCACATCCACAAGTAAGGACAGATCACACTCAGATCACACTCACTTCTCGTGTCAAAGAACAGCGCATGTTATTTCACAGGCACCTATTTTAAAAGTATTTAAAATATGTGTTTGACCTATGACTTCCATGGGCTAGACCAGGGGTCGGAAACCAGAAATGTATGGAAAAGGGAAGAAAAAGGAGAAAAAAAGGAAAAAATTAAGAAAAGAACAAAAAAAGAAAAAAGAAAAAAAGAAGAAAAAAAGAGGAAAAAAAGAAAAAAGGGAAAAAAAGAAAAAAAAAGGAAAAAAAAATGTCAAACATTTTTGAAAAAGCTCCAGGAGCCACTAGGGCGGCGCTAAAGAGCCGCTGCGGCCCTAGAGCCGCGGTTTGCCGACCCCCGGGCTATACCAAAGTAAAGATGAATGTATGTAAAACTAAAACAAAGATTTTAAATATCATGATAGCAATTTCTACTTGTTGGAAATACAGTAGGCTATTATGAGCACAAGATGGTAACTATCAATTAATTGTGATCGTGTTCAAACAACTAAAAGAAAACTCTGACCCTGAAATGCAGCGTTCATGTCTGGTTTTGATGGATGTTTGTGTTCATAAATATGACAGAAACGGTTGTGTTTGTGTCTCCGTGTGCTCTCAGACTGCAGGAGGGACTGGTCCAGTCTCAGGAGAAAGAGAGGGAGCTGCTTCGCTGCCAGCTCCAGCTGCAGGAAAACATCCACACTAAAGACACTTGTCTTTACATTGACAGTGTGGTCTGTATGCAGCACAGGGATCTCATTACAATACAAAACTTCTAAACAGGGAGGATTTATGTGTGCTAGACTGAGTTTGAAATGAAATGAACAATGCTGTCTGTATCTTGTAATATCTTGATGAAACATTTACTACTTCCAAATTCCAAATAAAGACATAAAATAATATTTAAAAAAATGTGCTCATCCCATTTGTTGAAGCTGCAGAAATGGGAATACTGTGTAGAAATCTGCAGATTAGTTGTGACACACAGACTAGTTGTAACATTGATCTTAGTCCTGTTAATACATATTTTCCCCTGTAATCTGCAGCTTTAGCCAGAGCTGGTAGAGGAGTCAAAAATTGTACTCAAGTAAAAGTACTGTTACTTCAGAATAATATGACTCAAGTAGAAGTAAAAAGTAGTCATCCAAATAATTACTTGAGTGAAAGTAAAAAAGTACTTGGTGAAAAAACTACTCAAGTACTGAGTAACTGTTGAGTAACGTCTGATTTATTTTTTTAACACAACCATTTAAACAGACAAGTACAAAATAATCATGTTCAGGCAAATTAAATCAATAAAATAATAAAATAAATTAGAATTAATAAGAAATAAAAAAATAGCTTAAATTGAAATAATCTTAAAGTAAATTCAAGTACTTTAATAAATAATAAAATAAATAAAATAACAGAACAAAAAAATAAATTAAGCACAAGTAGCACAAAATGTCCAGCCTTTGTACTTTTCTTTTTTAACCAGCAGAACTAGAACAAACATGAACTCATAGAAACTGTGTGTGTTTGAGTCTGTGTAAATGTGACAAAACATGCAAAAACAAACATTTTTCCGAAAGAATCACTCAGTGATGTCATGAGATTGACGCGTACGCGGATAAAAGGGATAAAAGAAAAGTAACAGCTCAACGTAGCCTAATGTAGCGGAGTAAGAGGAACAGTTTCTTCTTCACAAATCTACTCAAGTAAAAGTACAAAGTATAGAGATTCAAAACTACTCCTAAAAGTACAACATTTCCCAAAACTTACTCAAGTAAATGTAACAGAGTAAATGTAACTGGTTATTACCCAGCTCTGGCTATATGGCTGTTGCAATGACAAGTCCAAAGTTGAATTGATTCAATAATGTCCCATGTTAGTCCTCTTCAGGGACCAGCTGCGACACGGGAGAAGTTAAAGTTAAAGTACTGTTTTCCTGAGTAGTTGTAACATACTGTACACTCTGATCACAAATATTCTGGGTTTCTTTATCACAATTTTTCTTGAAGTAACTTGACATCTGCAAATACTTGTTTAACACTAAGTGTTAGCACAGTTTAGGGTAGTTGCAAGTAGGGATGTCTACAATTAATCGATTTTAGATTAATTGTCGATAAGAAATGACTCGATTAAATTAATCAATGAACAGTTTATTGCCGTTTTATCATTGGGCTGTGTTCCGTGAATGTAATGCTGATTTAATGTCTCGGCGCGCTACACAGCCAAGACAGCAGAGCTGAAAACACAAAAAAAGTAGCTCTGACAACAGATTGTTGGACTTCCTTAACAACAGAAAGAAATCACAATAACATGCCAATACATACAAGTTCAAAACAGTGACATTTTCTTTAAAAGAAGACATTTTATCTTGAAATAGAGGCATTGTCTTTTAAAACAGACACTTTCTTTTGAAACACATTTTCTTTGAACTATTTCACAGGTATATAGGCTAGACC